>NW_026109069.1:0-104996 GCF_024516045.1 Bombus affinis
CGTTATACGTTACGTATATCGTTATCGTATATAACGTTTATACGTTATGTCGTAATACTACATAACGTTCTACGTTATATCGATATAGTATATAACGTTATACGTTATATCGATATAGTATATAACGTTATACGTTATATCGATATAGTATATAACGTTATACGTTATATCGATATAGAATATAACGTTATACGATATATAGTAATAGTATATAACGTTATACGTTATATCGTTATAGTATATAACGTTATACGTTATATCGATATAGTATATAACGTTATACGTTATATCGTTATAGTATATAACGTTATACGTTATATCGTTATCGTATATAACGTTATACGTTATATCGATATAGTATATAACGTTATACGATATATAGTAATAGTATATAACGTTATGCGTTATATCGTTATAGTATATAACGTTATACGTTATATCGATATAGTATATAACGTTCTACGTTATATCGATATAGTATATAACGTTCTACGTTATATCGTTATAGTATATAACGTTATACGTTATATCGATATAGTATATAACGTTCTACGTTATATCGATATAGTATATAACGTTATACGTTATATCGATATAGTATATAACGTTATACGTTATATCGATATAGTATATAACGTTACACGATATATAGTAATAGTATATAACGTTATACGTTATATCGTAATACTACATAACGTTATACGTTATATCGTTTATAGTATATAACGTTATACGTTATATCGTTATCGTACATAACGTTATACGTTATATCGTTATCGTATATAACGTTATACGTTATGTCGTAATACTACATAACGTTATACGTTATATCGTTATAGTATATAACGTTATACGTTATATCGTTACTTATATAACGTCATACGTTGTATCGTTATCGTATATAACGTTATAAGTTATATCGTTATCGTATATAACGTTATACGTTATGTCGTAATACTACATAACGTTCTACGTTATATCGATATAGTATATAACGTTATACGTTATATCGATATAGTATATAACGTTATACGTTATATCGATATAGTATATAACGTTATACGTTATATCGTTATAGTATATAACGTTATACGTTATATCGATATAGTATATAACGTTCTACGTTATATCGATATAGTATATAACGTTATACGTTATATCGATATAGTATATAACGTTATACGTTATATCGATATAGTATATAACGTTACACGATATATAGTAATAGTATATAACGTTATACGTTATATCGTAATACTACATAACGTTATACGTTATATCGTTATAGTATATAACGTCATACGTTGTATCGTTATCGTATATAACGTTATAAGTTATATCGTTATCGTATATAACGTTATACGTTATGTCGTAATACTACATAACGTTCTACGTTATATCGATATAGTATATAACGTTATACGTTATATCGATATAGTATATAACGTTATACGTTATATCGATATAGTATATAACGTTATACGTTATATCATAATAGTATATAACGCTATAAGTTATATCGATATAGTATATGGCGTTATACGTTATATCGATATAGTATATAACGTTATACGATATATAGTAATAGTATATAACGTTATACGTTATATCGTTATAGTATATAACGTTATACGTTATATTCGATATAGTATATTAACGTTCTACGTTATATCGTTATAGTTATAACGTTATACGTTATATCGATATAGTATATAACGTTATACGTTATATCGATATAGTATATAACGCTATACGTTATATCGATATAGTATATAACGTTATACGTTATATCGATATAGTATATAACGTTATACGTTATATCGTTATCGTATATAACGTTATACGTTATGTCGTAATACTACATAACACTATACGTTATATCGATATAGTATATAACGTTTATACGTTTATATCGTTATCGTATATAACGTTATACGTTATATCGTAATACCACATAACGTTATACGTTATATCGTTATCGTATATAAACGTTATACGTTGTATCGTTATAGTATATAACGTTATACGTTATATCGTTATCGTATATAACGTTATACGTTATATCGTTATCGTATATAACGTTATACGTTATATCGATATAGTATATAACGCTATACCCTATATCGTAATACTACATAACGTTATACGTTATTTCATTATCGTATATAACGTTATGCGTTATATCGATATAGTATATAACGTTATACGTTATATCGTTATCGTATATAACGTTATACGTTATGTCGTAATAACTACATAACGTTATACGTTATATCGTTATCGTATATAACGTTATACGTTATGTCGTAATACTACATAACGCTATTACGTTATACCGATATAGTATATAACGTTATACGTTTATATCGATATAGTATATAACGCTATACGTTATATCGATATAGTATATAACGTTATACGTTATATCGATATAGTATATAACGTTATACGATATATAGTAATAGTATATAACGTTATACGTTATATCGTTATAGTATATAACGTTATACGTTATATCGTTATAGTATATAACGTTATACGTTGTATCGTTATCGTATATAACGTTATACGTAGTAACGTTATCGTATATAACGTTATACGTTATATCGTTATAGTATATAACGTTATACGTTATATCGTTATAGTATATAACGTTATACGTTATATCGTTATCGTACATAACGTTATACGTTATATCGTTATCGTATATAACGTTATACGTTATGTCGTAATACTACATAACGTTATACGTTATATCGTTATAGTATATAACGTTATACGTTATATCGTTATAGTATATAACGTTATACGTTTGTATCGTTATCGTATATAACGTTATACGTTATATCGTTATCGTATATAACGTTATACGTTATGTCGTAATACTACATAACGATCTACGTTATATCGATATAGTATATAACGTTATACGCTATATCGATATAGTATATAACGTTATACGTTATATCGATATAGTATATATCGCTATACGTTATATCGATATAGTATATAACGTTATACGTTATATCGATAGAGTATATAACGTTATACGATATATAGTAATAGTATATAACGTTATACGTTGTATCGTAATAGTATATAACGTTATACGTTATATCGATATAGTATATAACGTTATACGTTATATCGTTATCGTATATAACGTTATACGATATATAGTAATAGTATATAACGTTATACGTTATATCGATATAGTATATAACGTTATACGTTATATCGATATAGTATATAACGTTATACGATATATAGTAATAGTATATAACGTTATACGTTATATCGTAATACTACATAACGTTATACGTTATATCGTTATAGTATATAACGTTATACGTTATGTCGTAATACTACATAACGTTATACGTTATATCGTTATTCGTACATAACGTTATACGGTTATATCGTTATCGTATATAACGTTATACGTTATGTCGTAATACTACATAACGTTATACGTTATATCGTTATCGTATATAACGTTATACGTTATGTCGTAATACTACATAACGTTCTACGTTATATCGATATAGTATATAACGTTATACGTTATATCGATATAGTATATAACGTTATACGTTATATCGATATAGTATATAACGTTATACGTTATATTGTTATAGTATATAACGTTATACGTTATATCGTTATCGTATATAACGTTATACGTTATATCGATATAGTATATAACGTTATACGTTATATCGATATAGTATATAACGTTATACGTTATATCGTTATAGTATATAACGTTATACGTTATATCGTTATCGTATATAACGTTATACGTTATATCGATATAGTATATAACGTTATACGATATATAGTAATAGTATATAACGTTATACGTTATATCGTTATAGTATATAACGTTATACGTTATATCGTTATAGTATATAACGTTATACGTTGTATCGTTATCGTATATAACGTTATACGTAGTATCGTTATCGTATATAACGTTATACGTTATATCGTTATAGTATATAACGTTATACGTTGTATCGTTATCGTATATAACGTTATACGTTATGTCGTAATACTACATAACGTTCTACGTTATATCGATATAGTATATAACGTTATACGCTATATCGATATAGTATATAACGTTATACGTTATATCGTTATAGTATATAACGTTACACGTTATATCGATATAGTATATAACGCTATACGTTATATCGATATAGTATATCGTTATACGATATATAGTAATAGTATATAACGTTATACGTTGTATCGTAATAGTATATAACGTTATACGTTATATCGATATAGTATATAACGTTATACGTTATATCGTAATAGTATGTAACGTTATACGTTATATCGTTATAGTATATAACGTTATACGTTATATCGTAATAGTATATAACGTTATACGTTATATCGATATAGTATATAACGTTATACGTTATATCGATATAGTATATAACGTTATACGATATATAGTAATAGTATATAACGTTATACGTTATATCGTTATAGTATATAACGTTATACGTTATATCGATATAGTATATAACGTTCTACGTTATATCGATATAGTATATAACGTTCTACGTTATATCGTTATAGTATATAACGTTATACGTTATAACGATATAGTATATAACGTTCTACGTTATATCGATATAGTATATAACGTTATACGTTATATCGATATAGTATATAACGTTATACGTTATATCGATATAGTATATAACGTTATACGTTATATCGATATAGTATATAACGCTATACGTTATATCGATATAGTATATCGTTATACGATATATAGTAATAGTATATAACGTTATACGTTGTATCGTAATAGTATATAACGTTATACGTTATATCGATATAGTATATAACGTTCTACGTTATATCGATATAGTATATAACGTTATACGTTATATCGATATAGTATATAACGTTATACGTTATATCGATATAGTATATAACGTTATACGTTATATCGATATAGTATATAACGTTATACGATATATAGTAATAGTATATAACGTTATACGTTGTATCGTAATAGTATATAACGTTATACGTTATATCGTAATAGTATATAACGTTATACGTTATATCGTTATAGTATATAACGTTATACGTTATATCATAATAGTATATAACGCTATAAGTTATATCGATATAGTATATAACGTTATACGTTATATCGATATAGTATATAACGTTATACGATATATAGTAATAGTATATAACGTTATACGTTATATCGTTATAGTATATAACGTTATACGTTATATCGATATAGTATATAACGTTCTACGTTATATCGTTATAGTATATAACGTTATACGTTATATCGATATAGTATATAACGTTATACGTTATATCGATATAGTATATAACGCTATACGTTATATCGATATAGTATATAACGTTATACATTATATCGATATAGTATATAACGTTATACGTTATATCGTTATCGTATATAACGTTATACGTTATGTCGTAATACTACATAACACTATACGTTATATCGATATAGTATATAACGTTATACGTTATATCGTTATCGTATATAACGTTATACGTTATATCGTAATACCACATAACGTTATACGTTATATCGTTATCGTATATAACGTTATACGTTGTATCGTTATAGTATATAACGTTATACGTTATATCGTTATCGTATATAACGTTATACGTTATATCGTTATCGTATATAACGTTATACGTTATATCGATATAGTATATAACGCTATACCCTATATCGTAATACTACATAACGTTATACGTTATTTCATTATCGTATATAACGTTATGCGTTATATCGATATAGTATATAACGTTATACGTTATATCGTTATCGTATATAACGTTATACGTTATGTCGTAATACTACATAACGTTATACGTTATATCGTTATCGTATATAACGTTATACGTTATGTCGTAATACTACATAACGCTATACGTTATATCGATATAGTATATAACGTTATACGTTATATCGTTATCGTATATAACGTTATACGTTATATCGATATAGTATATAACGTTATACGTTATATCGATATAGTATATAACGTTATACGTTATATCGATATAGTATATAACGTTATACGTTATATCGTTATAGTATATAACGTTATACGTTATATCGATATAGTATATAATGTTATACGTTATATCGTTATCGTATATAACGTTATACGTTATATCGATATAGTATATAACGTTATACGTTATATCGTTATAGTATATAACGTTATACGTTATATCGTTATAGTATATAACGTTATACGTTATATCGTTATCGTACATAACGTTATACGTTATATCGTTATCGTATATAACGTTATACGTTATGTCGTAATACTACATAACGTTATACGTTATATCGTTATAGTATATAACGTTATACGTTATATCGTTATAGTATATAACGTTATACGTTGTATCGTTATCGTATATAACGTTATACGTTATATCGTTATCGTATATAACGTTATACGTTATGTCGTAATACTACATAACGTTCTACGTTATATCGATATAGTATATAACGTTATACGCTATATCGATATAGTATATAACGTTATACGTTATATCGATATAGTATCTATCGCTATACGTTATATCGATATAGTATATAACGTTATACGTTATATCGATAGAGTATATAACGTTATACGATATATAGTAATAGTATATAACGTTATACGTTGTATCGTAATAGTATATAACGTTATACGTTATATCGATATAGTATATAACGTTATACGTTATATCGTAATAGTATATAACGTTATACGTTATATCGTTATAGTATATAACGTTATACGTTATATCGTAATAGTATATAACGTTATACGTTATATCGATATAGTATATAACGTTATACGTTATATCGATATAGTATATAACGTTATACGATATATAGTAATAGTATATAACGTTATACGTTATATCGATATAGTATATAACGTTATACGTTATATCGATATAGTATATAACGTTATACGATATATAGTAATAGTATATAACGTTATACGTTATATCGTAATACTACATAACGTTATACGTTATATCGTTATAGTATATAACGTTATACGTTATATCGTTATCGTACATAACGTTATACGTTATATCGTTATCGTATATAACGTTATACGTTATGTGGTAATACTACATAACGTTATACGTTATATCGTTATCGTATATAACGTTATACGTTATGTCGTAATACTACATAACGTTCTACGTTATATCGATATAGTATATAACGTTATACGTTATATCGATATAGTATATAACGTTATACGTTATATCGATATAGTATATAACGTTATACGTTATATCGATATAGTATATAACGTTATACGTTGTATCGTTATCGTATATAACGTTATACGTTATATCGTAATACCACATAACGTTATACGTTATATCGTTATCGTATATAACGTTATACGTTGTATCGTTATAGTATATAACGTTATACGTTATATCGTTATCGTATATAACGTTATACGTTATATCGTTATCGTATATAACGTTATACGTTATATCGATATAGTATATAACGCTATACCCTATATCGTAATACTACATAACGTTATACGTTATTTCATTATCGTATATAACGTTATGCGTTATATCGATATAGTATATAACGTTATACGTTATATCGTTATCGTATATAACGTTATACGTTATGTCGTAATACTACATAACGTTATACGTTATATCGTTATAGTATATAACGTTATACGTTATATCGATATAGTATATAACGTTATACGTTATATCGTTATAGTATATAACGTTATACGTTATATCGTTATAGTATATAACGTTATACGTTATATCGTTATCGTATATAACGTTATACGTTATATCGATATAGTATATAACGTTATACGTTATATCGATATAGTATATAACGTTATACGTTATATCGTTATAGTATATAACGTTATACGTTATATCGTTATCGTATATAACGTTATACGTTATATCGATATAGTATATAACGTTATGCGTTATATCGTTATCGTATATAACGTTATACGTTATGTCGTAATACTACATAACGCTATACGTTATATCGATATAGTATATAACGTTATACGTTATATCGTTATAGTATATAACGTTATACGTTATATCGTTATCGTATATAACGTTATACGTTATATCGATATAGTATATAACGTTATACGTTATATCGATATAGTATATAACGTTATACGTTATATCGATATAGTATATAACGTTATACGTTATATCGTTATAGTATATAACGTTATACGTTATATCGATATAGTATATAATGTTATACGTTATATCGTTATCGTATATAACGTTATACGTTATATCGATATAGTATATAACGTTATACGTTATATCGTTATAGTATATAACGTTATACGTTATATCGTTATAGTATATAACGTTATACGTTATATCGTTATCGTACATAACGTTATACGTTATATCGTTATCGTATATAACGTTATACGTTATGTCGTAATACTACATAACGTTATACGTTATATCGTTATAGTATATAACGTTATACGTTATATCGTTATAGTATATAACGTTATACGTTGTATCGTTATCGTATATAGCGTTATACGTTATATCGTTATCGTATATAACGTTATACGTTATGTCGTAATACTACATAACGTTCTACGTTATATCGATATAGTATATAACGTTATACGCTATATCGATATAGTATATAACGTTATACGTTATATCGATATAGTATATATCGCTATACGTTATATCGATATAGTATATAACGTTATACGTTATATCGATAGAGTATATAACGTTATACGATATATAGTAATAGTATATAACGTTATACGTTGTATCGTAATAGTATATAACGTTATACGTTATATCGATATAGTATATAACGTTATACGTTATATCGTAATAGTATATAACGTTCTACGTTATATCGTTATAGTATATAACGTTATACGTTATATCGATATAGTATATAACGTTCTACGTTATATCGTTATAGTATATAACGTTATACGTTATATCGATATAGTATATAACGTTATACGTTATATCGATATAGTATATAACGCTATACGTTATATCGATATAGTATATAACGTTATACGTTATATCGATATAGTATATAACGTTATACGTTATATCGTTATCGTATATAACGTTATACGTTATATCGATATAGTATATAACGCTATACCCTATATCGTAATACTACATAACGTTATACGTTATTTCATTATCGTATATAACGTTATGCGTTATATCGATATAATATATAACGTTATACGTTATATCGTTATCGTATATAACGTTATACGTTATGTCGTAATACTACATAACGTTATACGTTATATCGTTATCGTATATAACGTTATACGTTATGTCGTAATACTACATAACGCTATACGTTATACCGATATAGTATATAACGTTATACGTTATATCGATATAGTATATAACGCTATACGTTATATCGATATAGTATATAACGTTATACGTTATATCGATATAGTATATAACGTTATACGATATATAGTAATAGTATATAACGTTATACGTTATATCGTTATAGTATATAACGTTATACGTTATATCGTTATAGTATATAACGTTATACGTTGTATCGTTATCGTATATAACGTTATACGTAGTATCGTTATCGTATATAACGTTATACGTTCTATCGTTATAGTATATAACGTTATACGTTATATCGTTATAGTATATAACGTTATACGTTATATCGTTATCGTACATAACGTTATACGTTATATCGTCATCGTATATAACGTTATACGTTATGTCGTAATACTACATAACGTTATACGTTATATCGTTATAGTATATAACGTTATACGTTATATCGTTATAGTATATAACGTTATACGTTGTATCGTTATCGTATATAACGTTATACGTTATATCGTTATCGTATATAACGTTATACGTTATGTCGTAATACTACATAACGTTCTACGTTATATCGATATAGTATATAACGTTATACGCTATATCGATATAGTATATAACGTTATACGTTATATCGATATAGTATATATCGCTATACGTTATATCGATATAGTATATAACGTTATACGTTATATCGATAGAGTATATAACGTTATACGATATATAGTAATAGTATATAACGTTATACGTTGTATCGTAATAGTATATAACGTTATACGTTATATCGATATAGTATATAACGTTATACGTTATATCGTTATCGTATATAACGTTATACGATATATAGTAATAGTATATAACGTTATACGTTATATCGATATAGTATATAACGTTATACGTTATATCGATATAGTATATAACGTTATACGATATATAGTAATAGTATATAACGTTATACGTTATATCGTAATACTACATATCGTTATACGTTATATCGTTATAGTATATAACGTTATACGTTATGTCGTAATACTACATAACGTTATACGTTATATCGTTATCGTACATAACGTTATACGTTATATCGTTATCGTATATAACGTTATACGTTATGTCGTAATACTACATAACGTTATACGTTATATCGTTATCGTATATAACGTTATACGTTATGTCGTAATACTACATAACGTTCTACGTTATATCGATATAGTATATAACGTTATACGTTATATCGATATAGTATATAACGTTATACGTTATATCGATATAGTATATAACGTTATACGTTATATCGATATAGTATATAACGTTATACGTTATATCGTTATAGTATATAACGTTATACGTTATATCGTTATCGTATATAACGTTATACGTTATATCGATAGAGTATATAACGTTATACGATATATAGTAATAGTATATAACGTTATACGTTGTATCGTAATAGTATATAACGTTATACGTTATATCGATATAGTATATAACGTTATACGTTATATCGTTATCGTATATAACGTTATACGATATATAGTAATAGTATATAACGTTATACGTTATATCGATATAGTATATAACGTTATACGTTATATCGATAGAGTATATAACGTTATACGATATATAGTAATAGTATATAACGTTATACGTTGTATCGTAATAGTATATAACGTTATACGCTATATCGATATAGTATATAACGTTATACGTTATATCGATATAGTATATATCGCTATACGTTATATCGATATAGTATATAACGTTATACGTTATATCGATAGAGTATATAACGTTATACGATATATAGTAATAGTATATAACGTTATACGTTGTATCGTAATAGTATATAACGTTATACGTTATATCGATATAGTATATAACGTTATACGTTATATCGTTATCGTATATAACGTTATACGTTATATCGTAATACTACATAACGTTATACGTTATATCGTTATAGTATATAACGTTATACGTTATATCGTTATCGTACATAACGTTATACGTTATATCGTTATCGTATATAACGTTATACGTTATGTGGTAATACTACATAACGTTATACGTTATATCGTTATCGTATATAACGTTATACGTTATGTCGTAATACTACATAACGTTCTACGTTATATCGATATAGTATATAACGTTATACGTTATATCGATATAGTATATAACGTTATACGTTATATCGATATAGTATATAACGTTATACGTTATATCGATATAGTATATAACGTTATACGTTGTATCGTTATCGTATATAACGTTATACGTTATATCGTAATACCACATAACGTTATACGTTATATCGTTATCGTATATAACGTTATACGTTGTATCGTTATAGTATATAACGTTATACGTTATATCGTTATCGTATATAACGTTATACGTTATATCGTTATCGTATATAACGTTATACGTTATATCGATATAGTATATAACGCTATACCCTATATCGTAATACTACATAACGTTATACGTTATTTCATTATCGTATATAACGTTATGCGTTATATCGATATAGTATATAACGTTATACGTTATATCGTTATCGTATATAACGTTATACGTTATGTCGTAATACTACATAACGTTATACGTTATATCGTTATAGTATATAACGTTATACGTTATATCGATATAGTATATAACGTTATACGTTATATCGTTATAGTATATAACGTTATACGTTATATCGTTATAGTATATAACGTTATACGTTATATCGTTATCGTATATAACGTTATACGTTATATCGATATAGTATATAACGTTATACGTTATATCGATATAGTATATAACGTTATACGTTATATCGTTATAGTATATAACGTTATACGTTATATCGTTATCGTATATAACGTTATACGTTATATCGATATAGTATATAACGTTATGCGTTATATCGTTATCGTATATAACGTTATACGTTATGTCGTAATACTACATAACGCTATACGTTATATCGATATAGTATATAAAGTTATACGATATATAGTAATAGTATATAACGTTCTACGTTGTATCGTTATAGTATATAACGTTATACGTTATATCGTTATCGTATATAACGTTATACGTTATATCGTTATCGTATATAACGTTATACGTTATATCGTTATCGTATATAACGTTATACGTTATATCGTTATCGTATATAACGTTATACGTTATATCGTTATCGTATATAACGTTATACGTTATATCGATATAGTATATAACGCTATACCCTATATCGTAATACTACATAACGTTATACGTTATTTCATTATCGTATATAACGTTATGCGTTATATCGATATAGTATATAACGTTATACGTTATATCGTTATCGTATATAACGTTATACGTTATGTCGTAATACTACATAACGTTATACGTTATATCGTTATCGTATATAACGTTATACGTTATGTCGTAATACTACATAACGCTATACGTTATATCGATATAGTATATAACGTTATACGTTATATCGTTATCGTATATAACGTTATACGTTATATCGATATAGTATATAACGTTATACGTTATATCGATATAGTATATAACGTTATACGTTATATCGATATAGTATATAACGTTATACGTTATATCGTTATAGTATATAACGTTATACGTTATATCGATATAGTATATAACGTTATACGTTATATCGTTATCGTATATAACGTTATACGTTATATCGATATAGTATATAACGTTATACGTTATATCGTTATAGTATATAACGTTATACGTTATATCGTTATAGTATATAACGTTATACGTTATATCGTTATCGTACATAACGTTATACGTTATATCGTTATCGTATATAACGTTATACGTTATGTCGTAATACTACATAACGTTATACGTTATATCGTTATAGTATATAACGTTATACGTTATATCGTTATAGTATATAACGTTATACGTTGTATCGTTATCGTATATAGCGTTATACGTTATATCGTTAT
Organism: Bombus affinis; assembly: GCF_024516045.1. Lineage (NCBI taxonomy): Eukaryota > Metazoa > Arthropoda > Insecta > Hymenoptera > Apidae > Bombus > Bombus affinis. Next base: position 13,413 of record NW_026109069.1, read on the forward strand.
CGTATATAACGTTATACGTTATGTCGTAATACTACATAACGTTCTACGTTATATCGATATAGTATATAACGTTATACGCTATATCGATATAGTATATAACGTTATACGTTATATCGATATAGTATATATCGCTATACGTTATATCGATATAGTATATAACGTTATACGTTATATCGATAGAGTATATAACGTTTATACGATATATAGTAATAGTATATAACGTTATACGTTGTATCGTAATAGTATATAACGTTATACGTTATATCGATATAGTATATAACGTTATACGTTATATCGTAATAGTATATAACGTTATACGTTATATCGTTATAGTATATAACGTTATACGTTATATCGTAATAGTATATAACGTTATACGTTATATCGATATAGTATATAACGTTATACGTTATATCGATATAGTATATAACGTTATACGATATATAGTAATAGTATATAACGTTATACGTTATATCGATATAGTATATAACGTTAAACGTTATATCGATATAGTATATAACGCTATACGTTATATGGATATAGTATATAACGTTATACGTTATATCGATATAGTATATAACGTTATACGTTATATCGTTATCGTATATAACGTTATACGTTATGTCGTAATACTACATAACACTATACGTTATGTCGTAATACTACATAACAGTATACGTTATATCGATATAGTATATAACGTTATACGTTGTATCGTTATCGTATATAACGTTATACGTTATATCGATATAGTATATAACGTTATACGTTATATCGATATAGTATATAACGTTATACGTTATATCGATATAGTATATAACGTTATACGTTATATCGTTATAGTATATAACGTTATACGTTATATCGATATAGTATATAATGTTATACGTTATATCGTTATCGTATATAACGTTATACGTTATATCGATATAGTATATAACGTTATACGTTATATCGTTATAGTATATAACGTTATACGTTATATCGTTATAGTATATAACGTTATACGTTATATCGTTATCGTACATAACGTTATACGTTATATCGTTATCGTATATAACGTTATACGTTATGTCGTAATACTACATAACGTTATACGTTATATCGTTATAGTATATAACGTTATACGTTATATCGTTATAGTATATAACGTTATACGTTGTATCGTTATCGTATATAACGTTATACGTTATATCGTTATCGTATATAACGTTATACGTTATGTCGTAATACTACATAACGTTCTACGTTATATCGATATAGTATATAACGTTATACGCTATATCGATATAGTATATAACGTTATACGTTATATCGATATAGTATCTATCGCTATACGTTATATCGATATAGTATATAACGTTATACGTTATATCGATAGAGTATATAACGTTATACGATATATAGTAATAGTATATAACGTTATACGTTGTATCGTAATAGTATATAACGTTATACGTTATATCGATATAGTATATAACGTTATACGTTATATCGTAATAGTATATAACGTTATACGTTATATCGTTATAGTATATAACGTTATACGTTATATCGTAATAGTATATAACGTTATACGTTATATCGATATAGTATATAACGTTATACGTTATATCGATATAGTATATAACGTTATACGATATATAGTAATAGTATATAACGTTATACGTTATATCGATATAGTATATAACGTTATACGTTATATCGATATAGTATATAACGTTATACGATATATAGTAATAGTATATAACGTTATACGTTATATCGTAATACTACATAACGTTATACGTTATATCGTTATAGTATATAACGTTATACGTTATATCGTTATCGTACATAACGTTATACGTTATATCGTTATCGTATATAACGTTATACGTTATGTGGTAATACTACATAACGTTATACGTTATATCGTTATCGTATATAACGTTATACGTTATGTCGTAATACTACATAACGTTCTACGTTATATCGATATAGTATATAACGTTATACGTTATGTCGTAATACTACATAACGTTATACGTTATATCGTTATAGTATATAACGTTATACGTTATATCGTTATAGTATATAACGTTATACGTTGTATCGTTATCGTATATAACGTTATACGTTATATCGTTATCGTATATAACGTTATACGTTATGTCGTAATACTACATAACGTTCTACGTTATATCGATATAGTATATAACGTTATACGCTATATCGATATAGTATATAACGTTATACGTTATATCGATATAGTATCTATCGCTATACGTTATATCGATATAGTATATAACGTTATACGTTATATCGATAGAGTATATAACGTTATACGATATATAGTAATAGTATATAACGTTATACGTTGTATCGTAATAGTATATAACGTTATACGTTATATCGATATAGTATATAACGTTATACGTTATATCGTAATAGTATATAACGTTATACGTTATATCGTTATAGTATATAACGTTATACGTTATATCGTAATAGTATATAACGTTATACGTTATATCGATATAGTATATAACGTTATACGTTATATCGATATAGTATATAACGTTATACGATATATAGTAATAGTATATAACGTTATACGTTATATCGATATAGTATATAACGTTATACGTTATATCGATATAGTATATAACGTTATACGATATATAGTAATAGTATATAACGTTATACGTTATATCGTAATACTACATAACGTTATACGTTATATCGTTATAGTATATAACGTTATACGTTATATCGTTATCGTACATAACGTTATACGTTATATCGTTATCGTATATAACGTTATACGTTATGTGGTAATACTACATAACGTTATACGTTATATCGTTATCGTATATAACGTTATACGTTATGTCGTAATACTACATAACGTTCTACGTTATATCGATATAGTATATAACGTTATACGTTATATCGATATAGTATATAACGTTATACGTTATATCGATATAGTATATAACGTTATACGTTATATCGATATAGTATATAACGTTATACGTTGTATCGTTATCGTATATAACGTTATACGTTATATCGTAATACCACATAACGTTATACGTTATATCGTTATCGTATATAACGTTATACGTTGTATCGTTATAGTATATAACGTTATACGTTATATCGTTATCGTATATAACGTTATACGTTATATCGTTATCGTATATAACGTTATACGTTATATCGATATAGTATATAACGCTATACCCTATATCGTAATACTACATAACGTTATACGTTATTTCATTATCGTATATAACGTTATGCGTTATATCGATATAGTATATAACGTTATACGTTATATCGTTATCGTATATAACGTTATACGTTATGTCGTAATACTACATAACGTTATACGTTATATCGTTATAGTATATAACGTTATACGTTATATCGATATAGTATATAACGTTATACGTTATATCGTTATAGTATATAACGTTATACGTTATATCGTTATAGTATATAACGTTATACGTTATATCGTTATCGTATATAACGTTATACGTTATATCGATATAGTATATAACGTTATACGTTATATCGATATAGTATATAACGTTATACGTTATATCGTTATAGTATATAACGTTATACGTTATATCGTTATCGTATATAACGTTATACGTTATATCGATATAGTATATAACGTTATGCGTTATATCGTTATCGTATATAACGTTATACGTTATGTCGTAATACTACATAACGCTATACGTTATATCGATATAGTATATAACGTTATACGTTATATCGATATAGTATATAACGCTATACGTTATATCGATATAGTATATAACGTTATACGTTATATCGATATAGTATATAACGTTATACGATATATAGTAATAGTATATAACGTTATACGTTATATCGTAATACTACATAACGTTATACGTTATATCGTTATAGTATATAACGTTATACGTTATATCGTTATAGTATATAACGTTTTACGTTATATCGTTATATTATATAACGTTATACGTTATATCGTTATAGTATATAACGTTATACGTTATATCGTTATAGTATATAACGTTATACGTTGTATCGTTATCGTATATAACGTTATACGTTATATCGTTATAGTATATAACGTTATACGTTATATCGTTATAGTATATAACGTTATACGTTATATCGTTATCGTACATAACGTTATACGTTATATCGTTATCGTATATAACGTCATACGTTATGTCGTAATACTACATAACGTTATACGTTATATCGTTATAGTATATAACGTTATACGTTATATCGATATAGTATATAACGTTCTACGTTGTATCGTTATAGTATATAACGTTATACGTTATATCGTTATCGTATATAACGTTATACGTTATATCGTTATCGTATATAACGTTATACGTTATATCGTTATCGTATATAACGTTATACGTTATATCGTTATCGTATATAACGTTATACGTTATATCGTTATCGTATATAACGTTATACGTTATATCGTTATCGTATATAACGTTATACGTTATATCGATATAGTATATAACGCTATACCCTATATCGTAATACTACATAACGTTATACGTTATTTCATTATCGTATATAACGTTATGCGTTATATCGATATAGTATATAACGTTATACGTTATATCGTTATCGTATATAACGTTATACGTTATGTCGTAATACTACATAACGTTATACGTTATATCGTTATCGTATATAACGTTATACGTTATGTCGTAATACTACATAACGCTATACGTTATATCGATATAGTATATAACGTTATACGTTATATCGTTATCGTATATAACGTTATACGTTATATCGATATAGTATATAACGTTATACGTTATATCGATATAGTATATAACGTTATACGTTATATCGATATAGTATATAACGTTATACGTTATATCGTTATAGTATATAACGTTATACGTTATATCGATATAGTATATAATGTTATACGTTATATCGTTATCGTATATAACGTTATACGTTATATCGATATAGTATATAACGTTATACGTTATATCGTTATAGTATATAACGTTATACGTTATATCGTTATAGTATATAACGTTATACGTTATATCGTTATCGTACATAACGTTATACGTTATATCGTTATCGTATATAACGTTATACGTTATGTCGTAATACTACATAACGTTATACGTTATATCGTTATAGTATATAACGTTATACGTTATATCGTTATAGTATATAACGTTATACGTTGTATCGTTATCGTATATAGCGTTATACGTTATATCGTTATCGTATATAACGTTATACGTTATGTCGTAATACTACATAACGTTCTACGTTATATCGATATAGTATATAACGTTATACGCTATATCGATATAGTATATAACGTTATACGTTATATCGATATAGTATATATCGCTATACGTTATATCGATATAGTATATAACGTTATACGTTATATCGATAGAGTATATAACGTTATACGATATATAGTAATAGTATATAACGTTATACGTTGTATCGTAATAGTATATAACGTTATACGTTATATCGATATAGTATATAACGTTATACGTTATATCGTAATAGTATATAACGTTCTACGTTATATCGTTATAGTATATAACGTTATACGTTATATCGATATAGTATATAACGTTCTACGTTATATCGTTATAGTATATAACGTTATACGTTATATCGATATAGTATATAACGTTATACGTTATATCGATATAGTATATAACGCTATACGTTATATCGATATAGTATATAACGTTATACGTTATATCGATATAGTATATAACGTTATACGTTATATCGTTATCGTATATAACGTTATACGTTATGTCGTAATACTACATAACACTATACGTTATATCGATATAGTATATAACGTTATACGTTATATCGTTATCGTATATAACGTTATACGTTATATCGTAATACCACATAACGTTATACGTTATATCGTTATCGTATATAACGTTATACGTTGTATCGTTATAGTATATAACGTTATACGTTATATCGTTATCGTATATAACGTTATACGTTATATCGTTATCGTATATAACGTTATACGTTATATCGATATAGTATATAACGCTATACCCTATATCGTAATACTACATAACGTTATACGTTATTTCATTATCGTATATAACGTTATGCGTTATATCGATATAATATATAACGTTATACGTTATATCGTTATCGTATATAACGTTATACGTTATGTCGTAATACTACATAACGTTATACGTTATATCGTTATCGTATATAACGTTATACGTTATGTCGTAATACTACATAACGCTATACGTTATACCGATATAGTATATAACGTTATACGTTATATCGATATAGTATATAACGCTATACGTTATATCGATATAGTATATAACGTTATACGTTATATCGATATAGTATATAACGTTATACGATATATAGTAATAGTATATAACGTTATACGTTATATCGTTATAGTATATAACGTTATACGTTATATCGTTATAGTATATAACGTTATACGTTGTATCGTTATCGTATATAACGTTATACGTAGTATCGTTATCGTATATAACGTTATACGTTATATCGTTATAGTATATAACGTTATACGTTATATCGTTATAGTATATAACGTTATACGTTATATCGTTATCGTACATAACGTTATACGTTATATCGTCATCGTATATAACGTTATACGTTATGTCGTAATACTACATAACGTTATACGTTATATCGTTATAGTATATAACGTTATACGTTATATCGTTATAGTATATAACGTTATACGTTGTATCGTTATCGTATATAACGTTATACGTTATATCGTTATCGTATATAACGTTATACGTTATGTCGTAATACTACATAACGTTCTACGTTATATCGATATAGTATATAACGTTATACGCTATATCGATATAGTATATAACGTTATACGTTATATCGATATAGTATATATCGCTATACGTTATATCGATATAGTATATAACGTTATACGTTATATCGATAGAGTATATAACGTTATACGATATATAGTAATAGTATATAACGTTATACGTTGTATCGTAATAGTATATAACGTTATACGTTATATCGATATAGTATATAACGTTATACGTTATATCGTTATCGTATATAACGTTATACGATATATAGTAATAGTATATAACGTTATACGTTATATCGATATAGTATATAACGTTATACGTTATATCGATATAGTATATAACGTTATACGATATATAGTAATAGTATATAACGTTATACGTTATATCGTAATACTACATAACGTTATACGTTATATCGTTATAGTATATAACGTTATACGTTATGTCGTAATACTACATAACGTTATACGTTATATCGTTATCGTACATAACGTTATACGTTATATCGTTATCGTATATAACGTTATACGTTATGTCGTAATACTACATAACGTTATACGTTATATCGTTATCGTATATAACGTTATACGTTATGTCGTAATACTACATAACGTTCTACGTTATATCGATATAGTATATAACGTTATACGTTATATCGATATAGTATATAACGTTATACGTTATATCGATATAGTATATAACGTTATACGTTATATCGATATAGTATATAACGTTATACGTTATATCGTTATAGTATATAACGTTATACGTTATATCGTTATCGTATATAACGTTATACGTTATATCGATATAGTATATAACGTTATACGTTATATCGATATAGTATATAACGTTATACGTTATATCGTTATAGTATATAACGTTATACGTTATATCGTTATCGTATATAACGTTATACGTTATATCGATATAGTATATAACGTTATACGATATATAGTAATAGTATATAACGTTATACGTTATATCGTTATAGTATATAACGTTATACGTTATATCGTTATAGTATATAACGTTATACGTTGTATCGTTATCGTATATAACGTTATACGTAGTATCGTTATCGTATATAACGTTATACGTTATATCGTTATAGTATATAACGTTATACGTTGTATCGTTATCGTATATAACGTTATACGTTATGTCGTAATACTACATAACGTTCTACGTTATATCGATATAGTATATAACGTTATACGTTATATCGATATAGTATATAACGTTATACGTTATATCGATAGAGTATATAACGTTATACGATATATAGTAATAGTATATAACGTTATACGTTGTATCGTAATAGTATATAACGTTATACGTTATATCGATATAGTATATAACGTTATACGTTATATCGTTATCGTATATAACGTTATACGATATATAGTAATAGTATATAACGTTATACGTTATATCGATATAGTATATAACGTTATACGTTATATCGATAGAGTATATAACGTTATACGATATATAGTAATAGTATATAACGTTATACGTTGTATCGTAATAGTATATAACGTTATACGCTATATCGATATAGTATATAACGTTATACGTTATATCGATATAGTATATATCGCTATACGTTATATCGATATAGTATATAACGTTATACGTTATATCGATAGAGTATATAACGTTATACGATATATAGTAATAGTATATAACGTTATACGTTATATCGTTATCGTACATAACGTTATACGTTATATCGTTATCGTATATAACGTTATACGTTATGTGGTAATACTACATAACGTTATACGTTATATCGTTATCGTATATAACGTTATACGTTATGTCGTAATACTACATAACGTTCTACGTTATATCGATATAGTATATAACGTTATACGTTATATCGATATAGTATATAACGTTATACGTTATATCGATATAGTATATAACGTTATACGTTATATCGATATAGTATATAACGTTATACGTTGTATCGTTATCGTATATAACGTTATACGTTATATCGTAATACCACATAACGTTATACGTTATATCGTTATCGTATATAACGTTATACGTTGTATCGTTATAGTATATAACGTTATACGTTATATCGTTATCGTATATAACGTTATACGTTATATCGTTATCGTATATAACGTTATACGTTATATCGATATAGTATATAACGCTATACCCTATATCGTAATACTACATAACGTTATACGTTATTTCATTATCGTATATAACGTTATGCGTTATATCGATATAGTATATAACGTTATACGTTATATCGTTATCGTATATAACGTTATACGTTATGTCGTAATACTACATAACGTTATACGTTATATCGTTATAGTATATAACGTTATACGTTATATCGATATAGTATATAACGTTATACGTTATATCGTTATAGTATATAACGTTATACGTTATATCGTTATAGTATATAACGTTATACGTTATATCGTTATCGTATATAACGTTATACGTTATATCGATATAGTATATAACGTTATACGTTATATCGATATAGTATATAACGTTATACGTTATATCGTTATAGTATATAACGTTATACGTTATATCGTTATCGTATATAACGTTATACGTTATATCGATATAGTATATAACGTTATGCGTTATATCGTTATCGTATATAACGTTATACGTTATGTCGTAATACTACATAACGCTATACGTTATATCGATATAGTATATAAAGTTATACGATATATAGTAATAGTATATAACGTTCTACGTTGTATCGTTATAGTATATAACGTTATACGTTATATCGTTATCGTATATAACGTTATACGTTATATCGTTATCGTATATAACGTTATACGTTATATCGTTATCGTATATAACGTTATACGTTATATCGTTATCGTATATAACGTTATACGTTATATCGTTATCGTATATAACGTTATACGTTATATCGATATAGTATATAACGCTATACCCTATATCGTAATACTACATAACGTTATACGTTATTTCATTATCGTATATAACGTTATGCGTTATATCGATATAGTATATAACGTTATACGTTATATCGTTATCGTATATAACGTTATACGTTATGTCGTAATACTACATAACGTTATACGTTATATCGTTATCGTATATAACGTTATACGTTATGTCGTAATACTACATAACGCTATACGTTATATCGATATAGTATATAACGTTATACGTTATATCGTTATCGTATATAACGTTATACGTTATATCGATATAGTATATAACGTTATACGTTATATCGATATAGTATATAACGTTATACGTTATATCGATATAGTATATAACGTTATACGTTATATCGTTATAGTATATAACGTTATACGTTATATCGATATAGTATATAATGTTATACGTTATATCGTTATCGTATATAACGTTATACGTTATATCGATATAGTATATAACGTTATACGTTATATCGTTATAGTATATAACGTTATACGTTATATCGTTATAGTATATAACGTTATACGTTATATCGTTATCGTACATAACGTTATACGTTATATCGTTATCGTATATAACGTTATACGTTATGTCGTAATACTACATAACGTTATACGTTATATCGTTATAGTATATAACGTTATACGTTATATCGTTATAGTATATAACGTTATACGTTGTATCGTTATCGTATATAGCGTTATACGTTATATCGTTATCGTATATAACGTTATACGTTATGTCGTAATACTACATAACGTTCTACGTTATATCGATATAGTATATAACGTTATACGCTATATCGATATAGTATATAACGTTATACGTTATATCGATATAGTATATATCGCTATACGTTATATCGATATAGTATATAACGTTATACGTTATATCGATAGAGTATATAACGTTATACGATATATAGTAATAGTATATAACGTTATACGTTGTATCGTAATAGTATATAACGTTATACGTTATATCGATATAGTATATAACGTTATACGTTATATCGTAATAGTATATAACGTTATACGTTATATCGTTATAGTATATAACGTTATACGTTATATCGTAATAGTATATAACGTTATACGTTATATCGATATAGTATATAACGTTATACGTTATATCGATATAGTATATAACGTTATACGATATATAGTAATAGTATATAACGTTATACGTTATATCGATATAGTATATAACGTTAAACGTTATATCGATATAGTATACAACGCTATACGTTATATGGATATAGTATATAACGTTATACGTTATATCGATATAGTATATAACGTTATACGTTATATCGTTATCGTATATAACGTTATACGTTATGTCGTAATACTACATAACACTATACGTTATGTCGTAATACTACATAACACTATACGTTATATCGATATAGTATATAACGTTATACGTTGTATCGTTATCGTATATAACGTTATACGTTATATCGTAATACCACATAACGTTATACGTTATATCGTTATCGTACATAACGTTATACGTTATATCGTTATCGTATATAACGTTATACGTTATGTGGTAATACTACATAACGTTATACGTTATATCGTTATCGTATATAACGTTATACGTTATGTCGTAATACTACATAACGTTCTACGTTATATCGATATAGTATATAACGTTATACGTTATATCGATATAGTATATAACGTTATACGTTATATCGATATAGTATATAACGTTATACGTTATATCGATATAGTATATAACGTTATACGATATATAGTAATAGTATATAACGTTATACGTTATATCGTTATAGTATATAACGTTATACGTTATATCGATATAGTATATAACGTTATACGATATATAGTAATAGTATATAACGTTATACGTTATATCGTTATAGTATATAACGTTATACGTTATATCGATATAGTATATAACGTTCTACGTTATATCGTTATAGTATATAACGTTATACGTTATATCGATATAGTATATAACGTTATACGTTATATCGATATAGTATATAACGCTATACGTTATATCGATATAGTATATAACGTTATACGTTATATCGATATAGTATATAACGTTATACGTTATATCGTTATCGTATATAACGTTATACGTTATGTCGTAATACTACATAACACTATACGTTATATCGATATAGTATATAACGTTATACGTTATATCGTTATCGTATATAACGTTATACGTTATATCGTAATACCACATAACGTTATACGTTATATCGTTATCGTATATAACGTTATACGTTGTATCGTTATAGTATATAACGTTATACGTTATATCGTTATCGTATATAACGTTATACGTTATATCGTTATCGTATATAACGTTATACGTTATATCGATATAGTATATAACGCTATACCCTATATCGTAATACTACATAACGTTATACGTTATTTCATTATCGTATATAACGTTATGCGTTATATCGATATAGTATATAACGTTATACGTTATATCGTTATCGTATATAACGTTATACGTTATGTCGTAATACTACATAACGTTATACGTTATATCGTTATCGTATATAACGTTATACGTTATGTCGTAATACTACATAACGCTATACGTTATACCGATATAGTATATAACGTTATACGTTATATCGATATAGTATATAACGCTATACGTTATATCGATATAGTATATAACGTTATACGTTATATCGATATAGTATATAACGTTATACGATATATAGTAATAGTATATAACGTTATACGTTATATCGTTATAGTATATAACGTTATACGTTATATCGTTATAGTATATAACGTTATACGTTGTATCGTTATCGTATATAACGTTATACGTAGTATCGTTATCGTATATAACGTTATACGTTATATCGTTATAGTATATAACGTTATACGTTATATCGTTATAGTATATAACGTTATACGTTATATCGTTATCGTACATAACGTTATACGTTATATCGTTATCGTATATAACGTTATACGTTATGTCGTAATACTACATAACGTTATACGTTATATCGTTATAGTATATAACGTTATACGTTATATCGTTATAGTATATAACGTTATACGTTGTATCGTTATCGTATATAACGTTATACGTTATATCGTTATCGTATATAACGTTATACGTTATGTCGTAATACTACATAACGTTCTACGTTATATCGATATAGTATATAACGTTATACGCTATATCGATATAGTATATAACGTTATACGTTATATCGATATAGTATATATCGCTATACGTTATATCGATATAGTATATAACGTTATACGTTATATCGATAGAGTATATAACGTTATACGATATATAGTAATAGTATATAACGTTATACGTTGTATCGTAATAGTATATAACGTTATACGTTATATCGATATAGTATATAACGTTATACGTTATATCGTTATCGTATATAACGTTATACGATATATAGTAATAGTATATAACGTTATACGTTATATCGATATAGTATATAACGTTATACGTTATATCGATATAGTATATAACGTTATACGATATATAGTAATAGTATATAACGTTATACGTTATATCGTAATACTACATAACGTTATACGTTATATCGTTATAGTATATAACGTTATACGTTATGTCGTAATACTACATAACGTTATACGTTATATCGTTATCGTACATAACGTTATACGTTATATCGTTATCGTATATAACGTTATACGTTATGTCGTAATACTACATAACGTTATACGTTATATCGTTATCGTATATAACGTTATACGTTATGTCGTAATACTACATAACGTTCTACGTTATATCGATATAGTATATAACGTTATACGTTATATCGATATAGTATATAACGTTATACGTTATATCGATATAGTATATAACGTTATACGTTATATCGATATAGTATATAACGTTATACGTTATATCGTTATAGTATATAACGTTATACGTTATATCGTTATCGTATATAACGTTATACGTTATATCGATATAGTATATAACGTTATACGTTATATCGATATAGTATATAACGTTATACGTTATATCGTTATAGTATATAACGTTATACGTTATATCGTTTTCGTATATAACGTTATACGTTATATCGATATAGTATATAACGTTATACGATATATAGTAATAGTATATAACGTTATACGTTATATCGTTATAGTATATAACGTTATACGTTATATCGTTATAGTATATAACGTTATACGTTGTATCGTTATCGTATATAACGTTATACGTAGTATCGTTATCGTATATAACGTTATACGTTATATCGTTATAGTATATAACGTTATACGTTGTATCGTTATCGTATATAACGTTATACGTTATGTCGTAATACTACATAACGTTCTACGTTATATCGATATAGTATATAACGTTATACGCTATATCGATATAGTATATAACGTTATACGTTATATCGTTATGGGATATAACGTTACACGTTATATCGATATAGTATATAACGCTATACGTTATATCGATATAGTATATCGTTATACGATATATAGTAATAGTATATAACGTTATACGTTGTATCGTAATAGTATATAACGTTATACGTTATATCGATATAGTATATAACGTTATACGTTATATCGTAATAGTATATAACGTTATACGTTATATCGTTATAGTATATAACGTTATACGTTATATCGTAATAGTATATAACGTTATACGTTATATCGATATAGTATATAACGTTATACGTTATATCGATATAGTATATAACGTTATACGATATATAGTAATAGTATATAACGTTATACGTTATATCGTTATAGTATATAACGTTATACGTTATATCGATATAGTATATAACGTTCTACGTTATATCGATATGGTATATAACGTTCTACGTTATATCGTTATAGTATATAACGTTATACGTTATATCGATATAGTATATAACGTTCTACGTTATATCGATATAGTATATAACGTTATACGTTATATCGATATAGTATATAACGTTATACGTTATATCGATATAGTATATAACGTTACACGATATATAGTAATAGTATATAACGTTATACGTTATATCGTAATACTACATAACGTTATACGTTATATCGTTATAGTATATAACGTTATACGTTATATCGTTATCGTACATAACGTTATACGTTATATCGTTATCGTATATAACGTTATACGTTATGTCGTAATACTACATAACGTTATACGTTATATCGTTATAGTATATAACGTTATACGTTATATCGTTATAGTATATAACGTCTACGTTGTATCGTTATCGTATATAACGTTATAAGTTATATCGTTATCGTATATAACGTTATACGTTATGTCGTAATACAACAATAACGTTCTACGTTATATCGGATATAGTATATAACGTTATACGTTATATCGATATAGTATATAACGTTATACGTTATATCATAATAGTATATAACGCTATAAGTTATATCGATATAGTATATAACGTTATACGTTATATCGATATAGTATATAACGTTATACGATATATAGTAATAGTATATAACGTTATACGTTATATCGTTATAGTATATAACGTTATACGTTATATCGATATAGTATATAACGGTTCTACGTTATATCGTTATAGTATATAACGTTATACGTTATATCGATATAGTATATAACGTTATACGATATATAGTAATAGTATATAACGTTATACGTTATATCGTTATAGTATATAACGTTATACGTTATATCGATATAGTATATAACGTTCTACGTTATATCGTTATAGTATATAACGTTATACGTTATATCGATATAGTATAATAACGTTATACGTTATATCGATATAGTATATAACGCTATACGTTATATCGATATAGTATATAACGTTATACATTATATCGATATAGTATATAACGTTATACGTTATATCGATATAGTATATAACGTTCTACGTTATATCGTTATAGTATATAACGTTATACGTTATATCGCTATAGTATATAACGTTATACGTTATATCGATATAGTATATAACGCTATACGTATATCGATATAGTATATAACGTTTATACATTATATCGATATAGTATATAACGTTATACGTTATATCGTTATCGTATATAACGTTATACGTTATGTCGTAATACTACATAACACCTATACGTTATATCGATATAGTATATAACGTTATACGTTATATCGTTATCGTATATAACGTTATACGTTATATCGTAATACCACATAACGTTATACGTTATATCGTTATCGTATATAACGTTATACGTTGTATCGTTATAGTATATAACGTTATACGTTATATCGTTATCGTATATAACGTTATACGTTATATCGTTATCGTATATAACGTTATACGTTATATCGTTATCGTATATAACGTTATACGTTATATCGATATAGTATATAACGCTATACCCTATATCGTAATACTACATAACGTTATACGTTATTTCATTATCGTATATAACGTTATGCGTTATATCGATATAGTATATAACGTTATACGTTATATCGTTATCGTATATAACGTTATACGTTATGTCGTAATACTACATAACGTTATACGTTATATCGTTATCGTATATAACGTTATACGTTATGTCGTAATACTACATAACGCTATACGTTATATCGATATAGTATATAACGTTATACGTTATATCGTTATCGTATATAACGTTATACGTTATATCGATATAGTATATAACGTTATACGTTATATCGATATAGTATATAACGTTATACGTTATATCGATATAGTATATAACGTTATACGTTATATCGTTATAGTATATAACGTTATACGTTATATCGATATAGTATATAATGTTATACGTTATATCGTTATCGTATATAACGTTATACGTTATATCGATATAGTATATAACGTTATACGTTATATCGTTATTGTATATAACGTTATACGTTATATCGTTATAGTATATAACGTTATACGTTATATCGTTATCGTACATAACGTTATACGTTATATCGTTATCGTATATAACGTTATACGTTATGTCGTAATACTAAATAACGTTATACGTTATATCGTTATAGTATATAACGTTATACGTTATATCGTTATAGTTTATAACGTTCTACGTTATATCGATATAGTATATAACGTTATACGCTATATCGATATAGTATATAACGTTATACGTTATATCGATATAGTATCTATCGCTATACGTTATATCGATATAGTATATAACGTTATACGTTATATCGATAGAGTATATAACGTTATACGATATATAGTAATAGTATATAACGTTATACGTTGTATCGTAATAGTATATAACGTTATACGTTATATCGATATAGTATATAACGTTATACGTTATATCGTAATAGTATATAACGTTATACGTTATATCGTTATAGTATATAACGTTATACGTTATATCGTAATAGTATATAACGTTATACGTTATATCGATATAGTATTTAACGTTATACGTTATATCGATATAGTATATAACGTTATACGATATATAGTAATAGTATATAACGTTATACGTTATATCGATATAGTATATAACGTTATACGTTATATCGATATAGTATATAACGTTATACGATATATAGTAATAGTATATAACGTTATACGTTATATCGTAATACTACATAACGTTATACGTTATATCGTTATAGTATATAACGTTATACGTTATATCGTTATCGTACATAACGTTATACGTTATATCGTTATCGTATATAACGTTATACGTTATGTGGTAATACTACATAACGTTATACGTTATATCGTTATCGTATATAACGTTATACGTTATGTCGTAATACTACATAACGTTCTACGTTATATCGATATAGTATATAACGTTATACGTTATATCGATATAGTATATAACGTTATACGTTATATCGATATAGTATATAACGTTATACGATATATAGTAATAGTATATAACGTTATACGTTATATCGTTATAGTATATAACGTTATACGTTATATCGATATAGTATATAACGCTATACGTTATATCGATATAGTATATAACGTTATACGTTATATCGATATAGTATATAACGTTATACGTTATATCGATATAGTATATAACGCTATACCCTATATCGTAATACTACATAACGTTATACGTTATTTCATTATCGTATATAACGTTATGCGTTATATCGATATAGTATATAACGTTATACGTTATATCGTTATAGTATATAACGTTATACGTTATATCGAAATAGTATATAACGTTATACGTTATATCGATATAGTATATAACGCTATACGTTATATCGATATAGTATATAACGTTATACGTTATATCGATATAGTATATAACGTTATACGTTATATCGATATAGTATATAACGCTATACCCTATATCGTAATACTACATAACGTTATACGTTATTTCATTATCGTATATAACGTTATGCGTTATATCGATATAGTATATAACGTTATACGTTATATCGTTATAGTATATAACGTTATACGTTATATCGAAATAGTATATAACGTTATACGTTATATCGATATAGTATATAACGCTATACGTTATATCGATATAGTATATAACGTTATACGTTATATCGATATAGTATATAACGTTATACGTTATATCGTTATCGTATATAACGTTATACGTTATGTCGTAATACTACATAACACTATACGTTATGTCGTAATACTACATAACACTATACGTTATATCGATATAGTATATAACGTTATACGTTGTATCGTTATCGTATATAACGTTATACGTTATATCGTAATACCACATAACGTTATACGTTATATCGTTATCGTATATAACGTTATACGTTGTATCGTTATAGTATATAACGTTATACGTTATATCGTTATCGTATATAACGTTATACGTTATATCGTTATCGTATATAACGTTATACGTTATATCGATATAGTATATAACGCTATACCCTATATCGTAATACTACATAACGTTATACGTTATTTCATTATCGTATATAACGTTATGCGTTATATCGATATAGTATATAACGTTATACGTTATATCGTTATCGTATATAACGTTATACGTTATGTCGTAATACTACATAACGTTATACGTTATATCGTTATAGTATATAACGTTATACGTTATATCGATATAGTATATAACGTTATACGTTATATCGTTATAGTATATAACGTTATACGTTATATCGTTAGGGTATATAACGTTATACGTTATATCGTTATCGTATATAACGTTATACGTTATATCGATATAGTATATAACGTTATACGTTATATCGATATAGTATATAACGTTATACGTTATATCGATATAGTATATAACGCTATACGTTATATCGATATAGTATATAACGTTATACGTTATATCGATATAGTATATAACGTTATACGATATATAGTAATAGTATATAACGTTATACGTTATATCGTAATACTACATAACGTTATACGTTATATCGTTATAGTATATAACGTTATACGTTATATCGTTATAGTATATAACGTTTTACGTTATATCGTTATATTATATAACGTTATACGTTATATCGTTATAGTATATAACGTTATACGTTATATCGTTATAGTATATAACGTTATACGTTGTATCGTTATCGTATATAACGTTATACGTTATATCGTTATAGTATATAACGTTATACGTTATATCGTTATAGTATATATCGTTATACGTTATATCGTTATCGTACATAACGTTATACGTTATATCGTTATCGTATATAACGTCATACGTTATGTCGTAATACTACATAACGTTATACGTTATATCGTTATAGTATATAACGTTATACGTTATATCGATATAGTATATAACGTTCTACGTTGTATCGTTATCGTATATAACGTTATACGTTATATCGATATAGTATATAACGTTATACGTTATATCGATATAGTATATAACGTTATACGTTATATCGATATAGTATATAACGCTATACGTTATATCGATATAGTATATAACGTTATACGTTATATCGATATAGTATATAACGTTATACGATATATAGTAATAGTATATAACGTTATACGTTATATCGTAATACTACATAACGTTATACGTTATATCGATATAGTATATAACGTTATACGTTATATCGTTATAGTATATAACGTTTTACGTTATATCGTTATATTATATAACGTTATACGTTATATCGTTATAGTATATAACGTTATACGTTATATCGTTATAGTATATAACGTTATACGTTGTATCGTTATCGTATATAACGTTATACGTTATATCGTTATAGTATATAACGTTATACGTTATATCGTTATAGTATATATCGTTATACGTTATATCGTTATCGTACATAACGTTATACGTTATATCGTTATCGTATATAACGTCATACGTTATGTCGTAATACTACATAACGTTATACGTTATATCGTTATAGTATATAACGTTATACGTTATATCGATATAGTATATAACGTTCTACGTTGTATCGTTATAGTATATAACGTTATACGTTATATCGTTATCGTATATAACGTTATACGTTATATCGTTATCGTATATAACGTTATACGTTATATCGTTATCGTATATAACGTTATACGTTATATCGTTATCGTATATAACGTTATACGTTATATCGTTATCGTATATAACGTTATACGTTATATCGTTATCGTATATAACGTTATACGTTATATCGTTATCGTATATAACGTTATACGTTATATCGATATAGTATATAACGCTATACCCTATATCGTAATACTACATAACGTTATACGTTATTTCATTATCGTATATAACGTTATGCGTTATATCGATATAGTATATAACGTTATACGTTATATCGTTATCGTATATAACGTTATACGTTATGTCGTAATACTACATAACGTTATTACGTTATATCGTTATCGTATATAACGTTATACGTTATGTCGTAATACTACATAACGCTATACGTTATATCGATATAGTATATAACGTTATACGTTATATCGTTATCGTATATAACGTTATACGTTATATCGATATAGTATATAACGTTATACGTTATATCGATATAGTATATAACGTTATACGTTATATCGATATAGTATATAACGTTATACGTTATATCGTTATAGTATATAACGTTATACGTTATATCGATATAGTATATAATGTTATACGTTATATCGTTATCGTATATAACGTTATACGTTATATCGATATAGTATATAACGTTATACGTTATATCGTTATAGTATATAACGTTATACGTTTATATCGTTATAGTATATAACGTTATACGTTATATCGTTATCGTACATAACGTTATACGTTATATCGTTATCGTATATAACGTTATACGTTATGTCGTAATACTACATAACGTTATACGTTATATCGTTATAGTATATAACGTTATACGTTATATCGTTATAGTTATAACGTTATACGTTGTATCGTTATCGTATATAACGTTATACGTTATATCGTTATCGTATATAACGTTATACGTTATGTCGTAATACTACATAACGTTCTACGTTATATCGATATAGTATATAACGTTATACGCTATATCGATATAGTATATAACGTTATACGTTATATCGATATAGTATATATCGCTATACGTTATATCGATATAGTATATGACGTTATACGTTATATCGATAGAGTATATAACGTTATACGATATATAGTAATAGTATATAACGTTATACGTTGTATCGTAATAGTATATAACGTTATACGTTATATCGATATAGTATATAACGTTATACGTTATATCGTAATAGTATATAACGTTATACGTTATATCGTTATAGTATATAACGTTATACGTTATATCGTAATAGTATATAACGTTATACGTTATATCGATATAGTATATAACGTTATACGTTATATCGATATAGTATATAACGTTATACGATATATAGTAATAGTATATAACGTTATACGTTATATCGATATAGTATATAACGTTAAACGTTATATCGATATAGTATATAACGCTATACCTTATATCGATATAGTATATAACGTTATACGTTATATCGATATAGTATATAACGTTATACGTTATATCGTTATCGTATATAACGTTATACGTTATGTCGTAATACTACATAACACTATACGTTATGTCGTAATACTACATAACACTATACGTTATGTCGTAATACTACATAACACTATACGTTATATCGATATAGTATATAACGTTATACGTTGTATCGTTATCGTATATAACGTTATACGTTATATCGTAATACCACATAACGTTATACGTTATATCGTTATCGTACATAACGTTATACGTTATATCGTTATCGTATATAACGTTATACGTTATGTGGTAATACTACATAACGTTATACGTTATATCGTTATCGTATATAACGTTATACGTTATGTCGTAATACTACATAACGTTCTACGTTATATCGATATAGTATATAACGTTATACGTTATATCGATATAGTATATAACGTTATACGTTATATCGATATAGTATATAACGTTATACGTTATATCGATATAGTATATAACGTTATACGATATATAGTAATAGTATATAACGTTATACGTTATATCGTTATAGTATATAACGTTATACGTTATATCAATATAGTATATAACGTTATACGATATATAGTAATAGTATATAACGTTATACGTTATATCGTTATAGTATATAACGTTATACGTTATATCGATATAGTATATAACGTTCTACGTTATATCGTTATAGTATATAACGTTATACGTTATATCGATATAGTATATAACGTTATACGTTATATCGATATAGTATATAACGCTATACGTTATATCGATATAGTATATAACGTTATACGTTATATCGATATGGTATATAACGTTATACGTTATATCGTTATCGTATATAACGTTATACGTTATGTCGTAATACTACATAACACTATACGTTATGTCGTAATACTACATAACACTATACGTTATATCGATATAGTATATAACGTTATACGTTGTATCGTTATCGTATATAACGTTATACGTTATATCGTAATACCACATAACGTTATACGTTATATCGTTATCGTATATAACGTTATACGTTGTATCGTTATAGTATATAACGTTATACGTTATATCGTTATCGTATATAACGTTATACGTTATATCGTTATCGTATATAACGTTATACGTTATATCGTTATCGTATATAACGTTATACGTTATATCGATATAGTATATAACGCTATACCCTATATCGTAATACTACATAACGTTATACGTTATTTCATTATCGTATATAACGTTATGCGTTATATCGATATAGTATATAACGTTATACGTTATATCGTTATCGTATATAACGTTATACGTTATGTCGTAATACTACATAACGTTATACGTTATATCGTTATAGTATATAACGTTATACGTTATATCGATATAGTATATAACGTTATACGTTATATCGTTATAGTATATAACGTTATACGTTATATCGTTATAGTATATAACGTTATACGTTATATCGTTATCGTATATAACGTTATACGTTATATCGATATAGTATATAACGTTATACGTTATATCGATATAGTATATAACGTTATACGTTATATCGTTATAGTATATAACGTTATACGTTATATCGTTATCGTATATAACGTTATACGTTATATCGATATAGTATATAACGTTATGCGTTATATCGTTATCGTATATAACGTTATACGTTATGTCGTAATACTACATAACGCTATACGTTATATCGATATAGTATATAACGTTATACGTTATATCGATATAGTATATAACGCTATACGTTATATCGATATAGTATATAACGTTATACGTTATATCGATATAGTATATAACGTTATACGATATATAGTAATAGTATATAACGTTATACGTTATATCGTAATACTACATAACGTTATACGTTATATCGTTATAGTATATAACGTTATACGTTATATCGTTATAGTATATAACGTTATACGTTATATCGTTATAGTATATAACGTTATACTTTATATCGTTATAGTATATAACGTTATACGTTATATCGTTATCGTACATAACGTTATACGTTATATCGTTATCGTATATAACGTCATACGTTATGTCGTAATACTACATAACGTTATACGTTATATCGTTATAGTATATAACGTTATACGTTATATCGTAATACTACATAACGTTATACGTTATATCGTTATAGTATATAACGTTATACGTTATATCGTTATAGTATATAACGTTCTACGTTGTATCGTTATAGTATATAACGTTATACGTTATATCGTTATCGTATATAACGTTATACGTTATATCGTTATCGTATATAACGTTATACGTTATATCGTTATCGTATATAACGTTATACGTTATATCGTTATCGTATATAACGTTATACGTTATATCGTTATCGTATATAACGTTATACGTTATATCGATATAGTATATAACGCTATACCCTATATCGTAATACTACATAACGTTATACGTTATTTCATTATCGTATATAACGTTATGCGTTATATCGATATAGTATATAACGTTATACGTTATATCGTTATCGTATATAACGTTATACGTTATGTCGTAATACTACATAACGTTATACGTTATATCGTTATCGTATATAACGTTATACGTTATGTCGTAATACTACATAACGCTATACGTTATATCGATATAGTATATAACGTTATACGTTATATCGTTATCGTATATAACGTTATACGTTATATCGATATAGTATATAACGTTATACGTTATATCGATATAGTATATAACGTTATACGTTATATCGATATAGTATATAACGTTATACGTTATATCGTTATAGTATATAACGTTATACGTTATATCGATATAGTATATAATGTTATACGTTATATCGTTATCGTATATAACGTTATACGTTATATCGATATAGTATATAACGTTATACGTTATATCGTTATAGTATATAACGTTATACGTTATATCGTTATAGTATATAACGTTATACGTTATATCGTTAGCGTACATAACGTTATACGTTATATCGTTATCGTATATAACGTTATACGTTATGTCGTAATACTACATAACGTTCTACGTTATATCGATATAGTATATAACGTTATACGCTATATCGATATAGTATATAACGTTATACGTTATATCGATATAGTATATAACGTTATACGATATATAGTAATAGTATATAACGTTATAGGTTATATCGATATAGTATATAACGTTATACGTTATATCGATATAGTATATAACGTTATACGATATATAGTAATAGTATATAACGTTATACGTTATATCGATATAGTATATAACGTTAAACGTTATATCGATATAGTATATAACGCTATACGTTATATCGATATAGTATATAACGTTATACGTTATATCGATATAGTATATAACGTTATACGTTATATCGTTATCGTATATAACGTTATACGTTATGTCGTAATACTACATAACACTATACGTTATGTCGTAATACTACATAACACTATACGTTATATCGATATAGTATATAACGTTATACGTTGTATCGTTATCGTATATAACGTTATACGTTATATCGTAATACCACATAACGTTATACGTTATATCGTTATCGTACATAACGTTATACGTTATATCGTTATCGTATATAACGTTATACGTTATGTGGTAATACTACATAACGTTATACGTTATATCGTTATCGTATATAACGTTATACGTTATGTCGTAATACTACATAACGTTCTACGTTATATCGATATAGTATATAACGTTATACGTTATATCGATATAGTATATAACGTTATACGTTCTATCGATATAGTATATAACGTTATACGTTATATCGATATAGTATATAACGTTATACGTTATATCGATATAGTATATAACGTTATACGTTATATCGTTATAGTATATAACGTTATACGTTATATCGTTATCGTATATAACGTTATACGTTATATCGATATAGTATATAACGTTATGCGTTATATCGTTATCGTATATAACGTTATACGTTATGTCGTAATACTACATAACGCTATACGTTATATCGATATAGTATATAACGTTATACGTTATATCGATATAGTATATAACGCTATACGTTATATCGATATAGTATATAACGTTATACGTTATATCGATATAGTATATAACGTTATACGATATATAGTAATAGTATATAACGTTATACGTTATATCGTAATACTACATAACGTTATACGTTATATCGTTATAGTATATAACGTTATACGTTATATCGTTATAGTATATAACGTTATACGTTATATCGTTATAGTATATAACGTTATACGTTATATCGTTATAGTATATAACGTTATACGTTATATCGTTATAGTATATAACGTTATACGTTATATCGATATAGTATA
Source organism: Bombus affinis (assembly GCF_024516045.1). Taxonomy (NCBI): domain Eukaryota; kingdom Metazoa; phylum Arthropoda; class Insecta; order Hymenoptera; family Apidae; genus Bombus; species Bombus affinis. Next base: position 39,673 of record NW_026109069.1, read on the forward strand.
TAACGTTCTACGTTGTATCGTTATAGTATATAACGTTATACGTTATATCGTTATCGTATATAACGTTATACGTTATATCGTTATCGTATATAACGTTATACGTTATATCGTTATCGTATATAACGTTATACGTTATATCGATATAGTATATAACGCTATACCCTATATCGTAATACTACATAACGTTATACGTTATTTCATTATCGTATATAACGTTATGCGTTATATCGATATAGTATATAACGTTATACGTTATATCGATATAGTATATAACGTTATACGTTATATCGATATAGTATATAACGTTATACGTTATATCGATATAGTATATAACGTTATACGTTATATCGTTATAGTATATAACGTTATACGTTATATCGATATAGTATATAATGTTATACGTTATATCGTTATCGTATATAACGTTATACGTTATATCGATATAGTATATAACGTTATACGTTATATCGTTATAGTATATAACGTTATACGTTATATCGTTATAGTATATAACGTTATACGTTATACCGTTATCGTACATAACGTTATACGTTATATCGTTATCGTATATAACGTTATACGTTATGTCGTAATACTACATAACGTTATACGTTATATCGTTATAGTATATAACGTTATACGTTATATCGTTATAGTATATAACGTTATACGTTATATCGTTATAGTATATAACGTTATACGTTGTATCGTTATCGTATATAACGTTATACGTTATATCGTTATCGTATATAACGTTATACGTTATGTCGTAATACTACATAACGTTCTACGTTATATCGATATAGTATATAACGTTATACGCTATATCGATATAGTATATAACGTTATACGTTATATCGATATAGTATATATCGCTATACGTTATATCGATATAGTATATAACGTTATACGTTATATCGATAGAGTATATAACGTTATACGATATATAGTAATAGTATATAACGTTATACGTTGTATCGTAATAGTATATAACATTATACGTTATATCGATATAGTATATAACGTTATACGTTATATCGTAATAGTATATAACGTTATACGTTATATCGTAATAGTATATAACGTTATACGTTATATCGTTATAGTATATAACGTTATACGTTATATCGTAATAGTATATAACGTTATACGTTATATCGATATAGTATATAACGTTATACGTTATATCGATATAGTATATAACGTTATACGATATATAGTAATAGTATATAACGTTATACGTTATATCGATATAGTATATAACGTTATACGTTATATCGTAATAGTATATAACGTTATACGTTATATCGTAATAGTATATAACGTTATACGATATATAGTAATAGTATATAACGTTATACGTTATATCGTAATACTACATAACGTTATACGTTATATCGTTATAGTATATAACGTTATACGTTATATCGTTATCGTACATAACGTTATACGTTATATCGTTATCGTATATAACGTTATACGTTATGTGGTAATACTACATAACGTTATACGTTATATCGTTATCGTATATAGCGTTATACGTTATGTCGTAATACTACATAACGTTCTACGTTATATCGATATAGTATATAACGTTATACGTTATATCGATATAGTATATAACGTTATACGTTATATCGATATAGTATATAACGTTATACGATATATAGTAATAGTATATAACGTTATACGTTATATCGTTATAGTATATAACGTTATACGTTATATCGATATAGTATATAACGTTCTACGTTATATCGTCATAGTATATAACGTTATACGTTATATCGATGTAGTATATAACGTTATACGTTATATCGATATAGTATATAACGTTATACGATATATAGTAATAGTATATAACGTTATACGTTATATCGTAATACTACATAACGTTATACGTTATATCGTTATAGTATATAACGTTATACGTTATATCGTTATAGTATATAACGTTATACGTTATATCGTTATCGTATATAACGTTATACGTTATATCGATATAGTATATAACGTTATGCGTTATATCGTTATCGTATATAACGTTATACGTTATGTCGTAATACTACATAACGCTATACGTTATATCGATATAGTATATAACGTTATACGTTATATCGATATAGTATATAACGCTATACGTTATATCGATATAGTATATAACGTTATACGTTATATCGATATAGTATATAACGTTATACGATATATAGTAATAGTATATAACGTTATACGTTATATCGTTATCGTATATAACGTTATACGTTATGTCGTAATACTACATAACACTATACGTTATATCGATATAGTATATAACGTTATACGTTGTATCGTTATCGTATATAACGTTATACGTTATATCGTAATACCACATAACGTTATACGTTATATCGTTATCGTATATAACGTTATACGTTGTATCGTTATAGTATATAACGTTATACGTTATATCGTTATCGTATATAACGTTATACGTTATATCGTTATCGTATATAACGTTATACGTTATATCGATATAGTATATAACGCTATACCCTATATCGTAATACTACATAACGTTATACGTTATTTCATTATCGTATATAACGTTATGCGTTATATCGATATAGTATATAACGTTATACGTTATATCGTTATCGTATATAACGTTATACGTTATGTCGTAATACTACATAACGTTATACGTTATATCGTTATAGTATATAACGTTATACGTTATATCGATATAGTATATAACGTTATACGTTATATCGTTATAGTATATAACGTTATACGTTATATCGTTATAGTATATAACGTTATACGTTATATCGTTATCGTATATAACGTTATACGTTATATCGATATAGTATATAACGTTATACGTTATATCGATATAGTATATAACGTTATACGTTATATCGTTATAGTATATAACGTTATACGTTATATCGTTATCGTATATAACGTTATACGTTATATCGATATAGTATATAACGTTATGCGTTATATCGTTATCGTATATAACGTTATACGTTATGTCGTAATACTACATAACGCTATACGTTATATCGATATAGTATATAACGTTATACGTTATATCGATATAGTATATAACGCTATACGTTATATCGATATAGTATATAACGTTATACGTTATATCGATATAGTATATAACGTTATACGATATATAGTAATAGTATATAACGTTATACGTTATATCGTAATACTACATAACGTTATACGTTATATCGTTATAGTATATAACGTTATACGTTATATCGTTATAGTATATAACGTTATACGTTATATCGTTATAGTATATAACGTTATACGTTATATCGTTATAGTATATAACGTTATACGTTATATCGTTATAGTATATAACGTTATACGTTGTATCGTTATCGTATATAACGTTATACGTTATATCGTTATAGTATATAACGTTATACGTTATATCGTTATAGTATATAACGTTATACGTTATATCGTTATCGTACATAACGTTATACGTTATATCGTTATCGTATATAACGTCATACGTTATGTCGTAATACTACATAACGTTATACGTTATATCGTTATAGTATATAACGTTATACGTTATATCGATATAGTATATAACGTTATACGTTATATCGTTATAGTATATAACGTTATACGTTATATCGTTATAGTATATAACGTTATACGTTATATCGTTATCATACATAACGTTATACGTTATATCGTTATCGTATATAACGTCATACGTTATGTCGTAATACTACATAACGTTATACGTTATATCATTATCGTATATAACGTTATGCGTTATATCGATATAGTATATAACGTTATACGTTATATCGTTATCGTATATAACGTTATACGTTATGTCGTAATACTACATAACGTTATACGTTATATCGTTATCGTATATAACGTTATACGTTATGTCGTAATACTACATAACGCTATACGTTATATCGATATAGTATATAACGTTATACGTTATATCGTCATCGTATATAACGTTATACGTTATATCGATATAGTATATAACGTTATACGTTATATCGATATAGTATATAACGTTATACGTTATATCGATATAGTATATAACGTTATACGTTATATCGTTATAGTATATAACGTTATACGTTATATCGATATAGTATATAATGTTATACGTTATATCGTTATCGTATATAACGTTATACGTTATATCGATATAGTATATAACGTTATACGTTATATCGTTATAGTATATAACGTTATACGTTATATCGTTATAGTATATAACGTTATACGTTATATCGTTATCGTACATAACGTTATACGTTATATCGTTATCGTATATAACGTTATACGTTATGTCGTAATACTACATAACGTTATACGTTATATCGTTATAGTATATAACGTTATACGTTATATCGTTATAGTATATAACGTTATACGTTGTATCGTTATCGTATATAACGTTATACGTTATATCGTTATCGTATATAACGTTATACGTTATGTCGTAATACTACATAACGTTCTACGTTATATCGATATAGTATATAACGTTATACGCTATATCGATATAGTATATAACGTTATACGTTATATCGATATAGTATATATCGCTATACGTTATATCGATATAGTATATAACGTTATACGTTATATCGATAGAGTATATAACGTTATACGATATATAGTAATAGTATATAACGTTATACGTTGTATCGTAATAGTATATAACGTTATACGTTATATCGATATAGTATATAACGTTATACGTTATATCGTAATAGTATATAACGTTATACGTTATATCGTTATAGTATATAACGTTATACGTTATATCGTAATAGTATATAACGTTATACGTTATATCGATATAGTATATAACGTTATACGTTATATCGATATAGTATATAACGTTATACGTTATATCGATATAGTATATAACGTTATACGATATATAGTAATAGTACATAACGTTATACGTTATATCGTAATACTACATAACGTTATACGTTATATCGTTATAGTATATAACGTTATACGTTATATCGTTATCGTACATAACGTTATACGTTATATCGTTATCGTATATAACGTTATACGTTATGTGGTAATACTACATAACGTTATACGTTATATCGTTATCGTATATAACGTTATACGTTATGTCGTAATACTACATAACGTTCTACGTTATATCGATATAGTATATAACGTTATACGTTATATCGATATAGTATATAACGTTATACGTTATATCGATATAGTATATAACGTTATACGTTATATCGATATAGTATATAACGTTATACGTTATATCGATATAGTATATAACGTTATACGTTATATCGTTATCGTATATAACGTTATACGTTATGTCGTAATACTACATAACACTATACGTTATGTCGTAATACTACATAACACTATACGTTATATCGATATAGTATATAACGTTATACGTTGTATCGTTATCGTATATAACGTTATACGTTATATCGTAATACCACATAACGTTATACGTTATATCGTTATCGTATATAACGTTATACGTTGTATCGTTATAGTATATAACGTTATACGTTATATCGATATAGTATATAACGTTATACGATATATAGTAATAGTATATAACGTTATACGTTATATCGTAATACTACATAACGTTATACGTTATATCGTTATAGTATATAACGTTATACGTTATATCGTTATAGTATATAACGTTATACGTTATATCGTTATAGTATATAACGTTATACGTTATATCGTTATAGTATATAACGTTATACGTTATATCGTTATAGTATATAACGTTATACGTTATATCTTTATCGTACATAACGTTATACGTTATATCGTTATCGTATATAACGTTATACGTTGTATCGTTATAGTATATAACGTTATACGTTATATCGATATAGTATATAACGTTATACGATATATAGTAATAGTATATAACGTTATACGTTATATCGTAATACTACATAACGTTATACGTTATATCGTTATAGTATATAACGTTATACGTTATATCGTTATAGTATATAACGTTATCCGTTATATCGTTATAGTATATAACGTTATACGTTATATCGTTATAGTATATAACACTATACGTTATGTCGTAATACTACATAACACTATACGTTATATCGATATAGTATATAACGTTATACGTTGTATCGTTATCGTATATAACGTTATACGTTATATCGTAATACCACATAACGTTATACGTTATATCGTTATCGTATATAACGTTATACGTTGTATCGTTATAGTATATAACGTTATACGTTATATCGATATAGTATATAACGTTATACGATATATAGTAATAGTATATAACGTTATACGTTATATCGTAATACTACATAACGTTATACGTTATATCGTTATAGTATATAACGTTATACGTTATATCGTTATAGTATATAACGTTATACGTTATATCGTTATAGTATATAACGTTATACGTTATATCGTTATAGTATATAACGTTATACGTTATATCGTTATAGTATATAACGTTATACGTTGTATCGTTATCGTATATAACGTTATACGTTATATCGTTATAGTATATAACGTTATACGTTATATCGTTATAGTATATAACGTTATACGTTATATCTTTATCGTACATAACGTTATACGTTATATCGTTATCGTATATAACGTTATACGTTATATCGATATAGTATATAACGCTATACCCTATATCGTAATACTACATAACGTTATACGTTATTTCATTATCGTATATAACGTTATGCGTTATATCGATATAGTATATAACGTTATACGTTTTATCGTTATCGTATATAACGTTATACGTTATGTCGTAATACTACATAACGTTATACGTTATATCGTTATCGTATATAACGTTATACGTTATGTCGTAATACTACATAACGCTATACGTTATATCGATATAGTATATAACGTTATACGTTATATCGTTATCGTATATAACGTTATACGTTATATCGTTATAGTATATAACGTTATACGTTATATCGATATAGTATATAATGTTATACGTTATATCGTTATCGTATATAACGTTATACGTTATATCGTAATACTACATAACGCTATACGTTTATATCGATATAGTATATAACGTTATACGTTATATCGTTATAGTATATAACGTTATATGTTGTATCGTTATCGTATATAACGTTATACGTTATATCGTTATCGTATATAACGTTATACGTTATGTCGTAATACTACATAACGTTATACGTTATATCGTTATAGTATATAACGTTATACGTTATATCGTTATAGTATATAACGTTATACGTTATATCGTTATCGTATATAACGTTATACGTTATATCGATATAGTATATAACGTTATGCGTTATATCGTTATCGTATATAACGTTATACGTTATGTCGTAATACTACATAACGCTATACGTTATATCGATATAGTATATAACGTTATACGTTATATCGATATAGTATATAACGCTATACGTTATATCGATATAGTATATAACGTTATACGTTATATCGATATAGTATATAACGTTATACGATATATAGTAATAGTATATAACGTTATACGTTATATCGTAATACTACATAACGTTATACGTTATATCGTTATAGTATATAACGTTATACGTTATATCGTTATAGTATATAACGTTATACGTTATATCGTTATCGTACATAACGTTATACGTTATATCGTTATCGTATATAACGTCATACGTTATGTCGTAATACTACATAACGTTATACGTTATTTCATTATCCTATATAACGTTATGCGTTATATCGATATAGTATATAACGTTATACGTTATATCGTTATCGTATATAACGTTATACGTTATGTCGTAATACTACATAACGTTATACGTTATATCGTTATCGTATATAACGTTATACGTTATGTCGTAATACTACATAACGCTATACGTTATATCGATATAGTATATAACGTTATACGTTATATCGTCATCGTATATAACGTTATACGTTATATCGATATAGTATATAACGTTATACGTTATATCGATATAGTATATAACGTTATACGTTATATCGATATAGTATATAACGTTATACGTTATATCGTTATAGTATATAACGTTATACGTTATATCGATATAGTATATAATGTTATACGTTATATCGTTATCGTATATAACGTTATACGTTATATCGATATAGTATATAACGTTATACGTTATATCGTTATAGTATATAACGTTATACGTTATATCGTTATAGTATATAACGTTATACGTTATATCGTTATCGTACATAACGTTATACGTTATATCGTAATACTACATAACGTTATACGTTATATCGTTATCGTATATAACGTTATACGTTATGTCGTAATACTACATAACGCTATACGTTATATCGATATAGTATATAACGTTATACGTTATATCGTCATCGTATATAACGTTATACGTTATGTCGTAATACTACATAACGCTATACGTTATATCGATATAGTATATAACGTTATACGTTATATCGTCATCGTATATAACGTTATACGTTATATCGATATAGTATATAACGTTATACGTTATATCGATATAGTATATAACGTTATACGTTATATCGATATAGTATATAACGTTATACGTTATATCGTTATAGTATATAACGTTATACGTTATATCGATATAGTATATAATGTTATACGTTATATCGTTATCGTATATAACGTTATACGTTATATCGATATAGTATATAACGTTATACGTTATATCGTTATAGTATATAACGTTATACGTTATATCGTTATAGTATATAACGTTATACGTTATATCGTTATCGTACATAACGTTATACGTTATATCGTTATCGTATATAACGTTATACGTTATGTCGTAATACTACATAACGTTATACGTTATATCGTTATAGTATATAACGTTATACGTTATATCGTTATAGTATATAACGTTATACGTTGTATCGTTATCGTATATAACGTTATACGTTATATCGTTATCGTATATAACGTTATACGTTATGTCGTAATACTACATAACGTTCTACGTTATATCGATATAGTATATAACGTTATACGCTATATCGATATAGTATATAACGTTATACGTTATATCGATATAGTATATATCGCTATACGTTATATCGATATAGTATATAACGTTATACGTTATATCGATAGAGTATATAACGTTATACGATATATAGTAATAGTATATAACGTTATACGTTGTATCGTAATAGTATATAACGTTATACGTTATATCGATATAGTATATAACGTTATACGTTATATCGTAATAGTATATAACGTTATACGTTATATCGTTATAGTATATAACGTTATAAGTTATATCGTAATAGTATATAACGTTATACGTTATATCGATATAGTATATAACGTTATACGTTATATCGATATAGTATATAACGTTATACGTTATATCGATATAGTATATAACGTTATACGATATATAGTAATAGTACATAACGTTATACGTTATATCGTAATACTACATAACGTTATACGTTATATCGTTATAGTATATAACGTTATACGTTATATCGTTATCGTACATAACGTTATACGTTATATCGTTATCGTATATAACGTTATACGTTATGTGGTAATACTACATAACGTTATACGTTATATCGTTATCGTATATAACGTTATACGTTATGTCGTAATACTACATAACGTTCTACGTTATATTGATATAGTATATAACGTTATACGTTATATCGATATAGTATATAACGTTATACGTTATATCGATATAGTATATAACGTTATACGTTATATCGATATAGTATATAACGTTATACGATATATAGTAATAGTATATAACGTTATACGTTATATCGTTATAGTATATAACGTTATACGTTATATCGATATAGTATATAACGTTATACGATATATAGTAATAGTATATAACGTTATACGTTATATCGTTATAGTATATAACGTTATACGTTATATCGTTATCGTATATAACGTTATACGTTTTATCGTTATCGTATATAACGTTATACGTTATGTCGTAATACTACATAACGTTATACGTTATATCGTTATCGTATATAACGTTATACGTTATGTCGTAATACTACATAACGCTATACGTTATATCGATATAGTATATAACGTTATACGTTATATCGTTATCGTATATAACGTTATACGTTATATCGTTATAGTATATAACGTTATACGTTATATCGATATAGTATATAATGTTATACGTTATATCGTTATCGTATATAACGTTATACGTTATATCGTAATACTACATAACGCTATACGTTATATCGATATAGTATATAACGTTATACGTTATATCGTTATAGTATATAACGTTATATGTTGTATCGTTATCGTATATAACGTTATACGTTATATCGTTATCGTATATAACGTTATACGTTATGTCGTAATACTACATAACGTTATACGTTATATCGTTATAGTATATAACGTTATACGTTATATCGTTATAGTATATAACGTTATACGTTATATCGTTATAGTATATAACGTTATACGTTATATCGTTATAGTATATAACGTTATACGTTGTATCGTTATCGTATATAACGTTATACGTTATATCGTTATAGTATATAACGTTATACGTTATATCGTTATAGTATATAACGTTATACGTTATATCGTTATAGTATATAACGTTATACGTTATATCGTTATCGTACATAACGTTATACGTTATATCGTTATCGTATATAACGTCATACGTTATGTCGTAATACTACATAACGTTATACGTTATATCGTTATAGTATATAACGTTATACGTTATATCGATATAGTATATAACGTTCTACGTTGTATCGTTATAGTATATAACGTTATACGTTATATCGTTATCGTATATAACGTTATACGTTATATCGTTATCGTATATAACGTTATACGTTATATCGTTATCGTATATAACGTTATACGTTATATCGTTATCGTATATAACGTTATACGTTATATCGATATAGTATATAACGCTATACCCTATATCGTAATACTACATAACGTTATACGTTATTTCATTATCCTATATAACGTTATGCGTTATATCGATATAGTATATAACGTTATACGTTATATCGTTATCGTATATAACGTTATACGTTATGTCGTAATACTACATAACGTTATACGTTATATCGTTATCGTATATAACGTTATACGTTATGTCGTAATACTACATAACGCTATACGTTATATCGATATAGTATATAACGTTATACGTTATATCGTCATCGTATATAACGTTATACGTTATATCGATATAGTATATAACGTTATACGTTATATCGATATAGTATATAACGTTATACGTTATATCGATATAGTATATAACGTTATACGTTATATCGTTATAGTATATAACGTTATACGTTATATCGATATAGTATATAATGTTATACGTTATATCGTTATCGTATATAACGTTATACGTTATATCGATATAGTATATAACGTTATACGTTATATCGTTATAGTATATAACGTTATACGTTATATCGTTATAGTATATAACGTTATACGTTATATCGTTATCGTACATAACGTTATACGTTATATCGTTATCGTATATAACGTTATACGTTATGTCGTAATACTACATAACGTTATACGTTATATCGTTATAGTATATAACGTTATACGTTATATCGTTATAGTATATAACGTTATACGTTGTATCGTTATCGTATATAACGTTATACGTTATATCGTTATCGTATATAACGTTATACGTTATGTCGTAATACTACATAACGTTCTACGTTATATCGATATAGTATATAACGTTATACGCTATATCGATATAGTATATAACGTTATACGTTATATCGATATAGTATATATCGCTATACGTTATATCGATATAGTATATAACGTTATACGTTATATCGATAGAGTATATAACGTTATACGATATATAGTAATAGTATATAACGTTATACGTTGTATCGTAATAGTATATAACGTTATACGTTATATCGATATAGTATATAACGTTATACGTTATATCGTAATAGTATATAACGTTATACGTTATATCGTTATAGTATATAACGTTATAAGTTATATCGTAATAGTATATAACGTTATACGTTATATCGATATAGTATATAACGTTATACGTTATATCGATATAGTATATAACGTTATACGTTATATCGATATAGTATATAACGTTATACGATATATAGTAATAGTACATAACGTTATACGTTATATCGTAATACTACATAACGTTATACGTTATATCGTTATAGTATATAACGTTATACGTTATATCGTTATCGTACATAACGTTATACGTTATATCGTTATCGTATATAACGTTATACGTTATGTGGTAATACTACATAACGTTATACGTTATATCGTTATCGTATATAACGTTATACGTTATGTCGTAATACTACATAACGTTCTACGTTATATTGATATAGTATATAACGTTATACGTTATATCGATATAGTATATAACGTTATACGTTATATCGATATAGTATATAACGTTATACGTTATATCGATATAGTATATAACGTTATACGATATATAGTAATAGTATATAACGTTATACGTTATATCGTTATAGTATATAACGTTATACGTTATATCGATATAGTATATAACGTTATACGATATATAGTAATAGTATATAACGTTATACGTTATATCGTTATAGTATATAACGTTATACGTTATATCGTTATCGTATATAACGTTATACGTTTTATCGTTATCGTATATAACGTTATACGTTATGTCGTAATACTACATAACGTTATACGTTATATCGTTATCGTATATAACGTTATACGTTATGTCGTAATACTACATAACGCTATACGTTATATCGATATAGTATATAACGTTATACGTTATATCGTTATCGTATATAACGTTATACGTTATATCGTTATAGTATATAACGTTATACGTTATATCGATATAGTATATAATGTTATACGTTATATCGTTATCGTATATAACGTTATACGTTATATCGTAATACTACATAACGCTATACGTTATATCGATATAGTATATAACGTTATACGTTATATCGTTATAGTATATAACGTTATATGTTGTATCGTTATCGTATATAACGTTATACGTTATATCGTTATCGTATATAACGTTATACGTTATGTCGTAATACTACATAACGTTATACGTTATATCGTTATAGTATATAACGTTATACGTTATATCGTTATAGTATATAACGTTATACGTTGTATCGTTATCGTATATAACGTTATACGTTATATCGTTATCGTATATAACGTTATACGTTATGTCGTAATACTACATAACGTTATACGTTATATCGTTATAGTATATAACGTTATACGTTATATCATTATAGTATATAACGTTATACGTTTTATCGTTATCGTATATAACGTTATACGTTATGTCGTAATACTACATAACGTTATACGTTATATCGTTATCGTATATAACGTTATACGTTATGTCGTAATACTACATAACGCTATACGTTATATCGATATAGTATATAACGTTATACGTTATATCGTTATCGTATATAACGTTATACGTTATATCGTTATAGTATATAACGTTATACGTTATATCGATATAGTATATAATGTTATACGTTATATCGTTATCGTATATAACGTTATACGTTATATCGTAATACTACATAACGCTATACGTTATATCGATATAGTATATAACGTTATACGTTATATCGTTATAGTATATAACGTTATATGTTGTATCGTTATCGTATATAACGTTATACGTTATATCGTTATCGTATATAACGTTATACGTTATGTCGTAATACTACATAACGTTATACGTTATATCGTTATAGTATATAACGTTATACGTTATATCGTTATAGTATATAACGTTATACGTTGTATCGTTATCGTATATAACGTTATACGTTATATCGTTATCGTATATAACGTTATACGTTATGTCGTAATACTATATAACGTTATACGTTATATCGTAATACCACATAACGTTATACGTTATATCGTTATCGTATATAACGTTATACGTTGTATCGTTATAGTATATAACGTTATACGTTATATCGTTATCGTATATAACGTTATACGTTATATCGATATAGTATATAACGTTATACGTTATATCGTTATAGTATATAACGTTATACGTTATATCGATATAGTATATAATGTTATACGTTATATCGATATAGTATATAACGTTATACGTTATATCGTTATCGTATATAACGTTATACGTTATATCGATATAGTATATAACGTTATACGTTATATCGATATAGTATATAACGTTATACGTTATATCGATATAGTATATAACGTTATACGTTATATCGTTATAGTATATAACGTTATACGTTATATCGATATAGTATATAATGTTATACGTTATATCGTTATCGTATATAACGTTATACGTTATATCGATATAGTATATAACGTTATACGTTATATCGTTATAGTATATAACGTTATACGTTATATCGTTATAGTATATATCGTTATACGTTATATCGTTATCGTACATAACGTTATACGTTATATCGTTATCGTATATAACGTTATACGTTATGTCGTAATACTACATAACGTTATACGTTATATCGTTATAGTATATAACGTTATACGTTATATCGATATAGTATATAACGTTATACGTTATATCGTTATAGTATATAACGTTATATGTTGTATCGTTATCGTATATAACGTTATACGTTATATCGTTATCGTATATAACGTTATACGTTATGTCGTAATACTACATAACGTTCTACGTTATATCGATATAGTATATAACGTTATACGCTATATCGATATAGTATATAACGTTATACGTTATATCGATATAGTATATATCGCTATACGTTATATCGATATAGTATATAACGTTATACGTTATATCGATAGAGTATATAACGTTATACGATATATAGTAATAGTATATAACGTTATACGTTGTATCGTAATAGTATATAACGTTATACGTTATATCGATATAGTATATAACGTTATACGTTATATCGTAATAGTATATAACGTTATACGTTATATCGTTATAGTATATAACGTTATACGTTATATCGTAATAGTATATAACGTTATACGTTATATCGATATAGTATATAACGTTATACGTTATATCGATATAGTATATAACGTTATACGATATATATCGTAATAGTATATAACGTTATACGTTATATCGATATAGTATATAACGTTATACGTTATATCGATATAGTATATAACGTTATACGATATATAGTAATAGTATATAACGTTATACGTTATATCGTAATACTACATAACGTTATACGTTATATCGTTATAGTATATAACGTTATACGTTATATCGTTATCGTACATAACGTTATACGTTATATCGTTATCGTATATAACGTTATACGTTATGTGGTAATACTACATAACGTTATACGTTATATCGTTATCGTATATAACGTTATACGTTATGTCGTAATACTACATAACGTTCTACGTTATATCGATATAGTATATAACGTTATACGTTATATCGATATAGTATATAACGTTATACGTTATATCGATATAGTATTTAACGTTATACGTTACATCGATATAGTATATAACGTTATACGATATATAGTAATAGTATATAACGTTATACGTTATATCGTTATAGTATATAACGTTATACGTTATATCGATATAGTATATAACGTTATACGATATATAGTAATAGTATATAACGTTATACGTTATATCGTTATAGTATATAACGTTATACGTTATATCGTTATAGTATATAACGTTATACGTTATATCGATATAGTATATAACGTTATACGTTATATCGTTATCGTATATAACGTTATACGTTATGTCGTAATACTACATAACGTTCTACGTTATATCGATATAGTATATAACGTTATACGTTATATCGATATAGTATATAACGTTATACGTTATATCGATATAGTATATAACGTTATACGTTACATCGATATAGTATATAACGTTATACGATATATAGTAATAGTATATAACGTTATACGTTATATCGTTATAGTATATAACGTTATACGTTATATCGATATAGTATATAACGTTATACGATATATAGTAATAGTATATAACGTTATACGTTATATCGTTATAGTATATAACGTTATACGTTATATCGATATAGTATATAACGTTCTACGTTATATCGTTATAGTATATAACGTTATACGTTATATCGATATAGTATATAACGTTATACGTTATATCGATATAGTATATAACGCTATACGTTATATCGATATAGTATATAACGTTATACGTTATATCGATATAGTATATAACGTTATACGTTATATCGTTATCGTATATAACGTTATACGTTATGTCGTAATACTACATAACACTATACGTTATGTCGTAATACTACATAACACTATACGTTATATCGATATAGTATATAACGTTATACGTTGTATCGTTATCGTATATAACGTTATACGTTATATCGTAATACCACATAACGTTATACGTTATATCGTTATCGTATATAACGTTATACGTCGTATCGTTATAGTATATAACGTTATACGTTATATCGTTATCGTATATAACGTTATACGTTATATCGTTATCGTATATAACGTTATACGTTATATCGATATAGTATATAACGCTATACCCTATATCGTAATACTACATAACGTTATACGTTATTTCATTATCGTATATAACGTTATGCGTTATATCGATATAGTATATAACGTTATACGTTATATCGTTATCGTATATAACGTTATACGTTATGTCGTAATACT
Organism: Bombus affinis; assembly: GCF_024516045.1. Taxonomy (NCBI): domain Eukaryota; kingdom Metazoa; phylum Arthropoda; class Insecta; order Hymenoptera; family Apidae; genus Bombus; species Bombus affinis. Next base: position 56,533 of record NW_026109069.1, read on the forward strand.
ACATAACGTTATACGTTATATCGTTATAGTATATAACGTTATACGTTATATCGATATAGTATATAACGTTATACGTTATATCGTTATAGTATATAACGTTATACGTTATATCGTTATAGTATATAACGTTATACGTTATATCGTTATCGTATATAACGTTATACGTTATATCGATATAGTATATAACGTTATACGTTATATCGATATAGTATATAACGTTATACGTTATATCGTTATAGTATATAACGTTATACGTTATATCGTTATCGTATATAACGTTATACGTTATATCGTTATCGTATATAACGTTATACGTTATATCGATATAGTATATAACGTTATACGTTATATCGTTATAGTATATAACGTTATACGTTATATCGTTATAGTATATAACGTTATACGTTATATCGTTATAGTATATAACGTTATACGTTGTATCGTTATCGTATATAACGTTATACGTTATATCGTTATAGTATATAACGTTATACGTTATATCGTTATAGTATATAACGTTATACGTTATATCTTTATCGTACATAACGTTATACGTTATATCGTTATCGTATATAACGTTATACGTTATATCGATATAGTATATAACGCTATACCCTATATCGTAATACTACATAACGTTATACGTTATTTCATTATCGTATATAACGTTATGCGTTATATCGATATAGTATATAACGTTATACGTTTTATCGTTATCGTATATAACGTTATACGTTATGTCGTAATACTACATAACGTTATACGTTATATCGTTATCGTATATAACGTTATACGTTATGTCGTAATACTACATAACGCTATACGTTATATCGATATAGTATATAACGTTATACGTTATATCGTTATCGTATATAACGTTATACGTTATATCGTTATAGTATATAACGTTATACGTTATATCGATATAGTATATAATGTTATACGTTATATCGTTATCGTATATAACGTTATACGTTATATCGTAATACTACATAACGCTATACGTTATATCGATATAGTATATAACGTTATACGTTATATCGTTATAGTATATAACGTTATATGTTGTATCGTTATCGTATATAACGTTATACGTTATATCGTTATCGTATATAACGTTATACGTTATGTCGTAATACTACATAACGTTATACGTTATATCGTTATAGTATATAACGTTATACGTTATATCGTTATAGTATATAACGTTATACGTTATATCGTTATCGTATATAACGTTATACGTTATATCGATATAGTATATAACGTTATGCGTTATATCGTTATCGTATATAACGTTATACGTTATGTCGTAATACTACATAACGCTATACGTTATATCGATATAGTATATAACGTTATACGTTATATCGATATAGTATATAACGCTATACGTTATATCGATATAGTATATAACGTTATACGTTATATCGATATAGTATATAACGTTATACGATATATAGTAATAGTATATAACGTTATACGTTATATCGTAATACTACATAACGTTATACGTTATATCGTTATAGTATATAACGTTATACGTTATATCGTTATAGTATATAACGTTATACGTTATATCGTTATAGTATATAACGTTATACGTTGTATCGTTATCGTATATAACGTTATACGTTATATCGTTATAGTATATAACGTTATACGTTATATCGTTATAGTATATAACGTTATACGTTATATCGTTATAGTATATAACGTTATACGTTATATCGTTATCGTACATAACGTTATACGTTATATCGTTATCGTATATAACGTCATACGTTATGTCGTAATACTACATAACGTTATACGTTATATCGTTATAGTATATAACGTTATACGTTATATCGATATAGTATATAACGTTCTACGTTGTATCGTTATAGTATATAACGTTATACGTTATATCGTTATCGTATATAACGTTATACGTTATATCGTTATCGTATATAACGTTATACGTTATATCGTTATCGTATATAACGTTATACGTTATATCGTTATCGTATATAACGTTATACGTTATATCGATATAGTATATAACGCTATACCCTATATCGTAATACTACATAACGTTATACGTTATTTCATTATCCTATATAACGTTATGCGTTATATCGATATAGTATATAACGTTATACGTTATATCGTTATCGTATATAACGTTATACGTTATGTCGTAATACTACATAACGTTATACGTTATATCGTTATCGTATATAACGTTATACGTTATGTCGTAATACTACATAACGCTATACGTTATATCGATATAGTATATAACGTTATACGTTATATCGTCATCGTATATAACGTTATACGTTATATCGATATAGTATATAACGTTATACGTTATATCGATATAGTATATAACGTTATACGTTATATCGATATAGTATATAACGTTATACGTTATATCGTTATAGTATATAACGTTATACGTTATATCGATATAGTATATAATGTTATACGTTATATCGTTATCCTATATAACGTTATACGTTATATCGATATAGTATATAACGTTATACGTTATATCGTTATAGTATATAACGTTATACGTTATATCGTTATAGTATATAACGTTATACGTTATATCGTTATCGTACATAACGTTATACGTTATATCGTTATCGTATATAACGTTATACGTTATGTCGTAATACTACATAACGTTATACGTTATATCGTTATAGTATATAACGTTATACGTTATATCGTTATAGTATATAACGTTATACGTTGTATCGTTATCGTATATAACGTTATACGTTATATCGTTATCGTATATAACGTTATACGTTATGTCGTAATACTACATAACGTTCTACGTTATATCGATATAGTATATAACGTTATACGCTATATCGATATAGTATATAACGTTATACGTTATATCGATATAGTATATATCGCTATACGTTATATCGATATAGTATATAACGTTATACGTTATATCGATAGAGTATATAACGTTATACGATATATAGTAATAGTATATAACGTTATACGTTGTATCGTAATAGTATATAACGTTATACGTTATATCGATATAGTATATAACGTTATACGTTATATCGTAATAGTATATAACGTTATACGTTATATCGTTATAGTATATAACGTTATAAGTTATATCGTAATAGTATATAACGTTATACGTTATATCGATATAGTATATAACGTTATACGTTATATCGATATAGTATATAACGTTATACGTTATATCGATATAGTATATAACGTTATACGATATATAGTAATAGTACATAACGTTATACGTTATATCGTAATACTACATAACGTTATACGTTATATCGTTATAGTATATAACGTTATACGTTATATCGTTATCGTACATAACGTTATACGTTATATCGTTATCGTATATAACGTTATACGTTATGTGGTAATACTACATAACGTTATACGTTATATCGTTATCGTATATAACGTTATACGTTATGTCGTAATACTACATAACGTTCTACGTTATATTGATATAGTATATAACGTTATACGTTATATCGATATAGTATATAACGTTATACGTTATATCGATATAGTATATAACGTTATACGTTATATCGATATAGTATATAACGTTATACGATATATAGTAATAGTATATAACGTTATACGTTATATCGTTATAGTATATAACGTTATACGTTATATCGATATAGTATATAACGTTATACGATATATAGTAATAGTATATAACGTTATACGTTATATCGTTATAGTATATAACGTTATACGTTATATCGTTATCGTATATAACGTTATACGTTTTATCGTTATCGTATATAACGTTATACGTTATGTCGTAATACTACATAACGTTATACGTTATATCGTTATCGTATATAACGTTATACGTTATGTCGTAATACTACATAACGCTATACGTTATATCGATATAGTATATAACGTTATACGTTATATCGTTATCGTATATAACGTTATACGTTATATCGTTATAGTATATAACGTTATACGTTATATCGATATAGTATATAATGTTATACGTTATATCGTTATCGTATATAACGTTATACGTTATATCGTAATACTACATAACGCTATACGTTATATCGATATAGTATATAACGTTATACGTTATATCGTTATAGTATATAACGTTATATGTTGTATCGTTATCGTATATAACGTTATACGTTATATCGTTATCGTATATAACGTTATACGTTATGTCGTAATACTACATAACGTTATACGTTATATCGTTATAGTATATAACGTTATACGTTATATCGTTATAGTATATAACGTTATACGTTGTATCGTTATCGTATATAACGTTATACGTTATATCGTTATCGTATATAACGTTATACGTTATGTCGTAATACTACATAACGTTATACGTTATATCGTTATAGTATATAACGTTATACGTTATATCGTTATAGTATATAACGTTATACGTTTTATCGTTATCGTATATAACGTTATACGTTATGTCGTAATACTACATAACGTTATACGTTATATCGTTATCGTATATAACGTTATACGTTATGTCGTAATACTACATAACGCTATACGTTATATCGATATAGTATATAACGTTATACGTTATATCGTTATCGTATATAACGTTATACGTTATATCGTTATAGTATATAACGTTATACGTTATATCGATATAGTATATAATGTTATACGTTATATCGTTATCGTATATAACGTTATACGTTATATCGTAATACTACATAACGCTATACGTTATATCGATATAGTATATAACGTTATACGTTATATCGTTATAGTATATAACGTTATATGTTGTATCGTTATCGTATATAACGTTATACGTTATATCGTTATCGTATATAACGTTATACGTTATGTCGTAATACTACATAACGTTATACGTTATATCGTTATAGTATATAACGTTATACGTTATATCGTTATAGTATATAACGTTATACGTTGTATCGTTATCGTATATAACGTTATACGTTATATCGTTATCGTATATAACGTTATACGTTATGTCGTAATACTATATAACGTTATACGTTATATCGTAATACCACATAACGTTATACGTTATATCGTTATCGTATATAACGTTATACGTTGTATCGTTATAGTATATAACGTTATACGTTATATCGTTATCGTATATAACGTTATACGTTATATCGTTATCGTATATAACGTTATACGTTATATCGATATAGTATATAACGCTATACCCTATATCGTAATACTACATAACGTTATACGTTATTTCATTATCGTATATAACGTTATGCGTTATATCGATATAGTATATAACGTTATACGTTATATCGTTATCGTATATAACGTTATACGTTATGTCGTAATACTACATAACGTTATACGTTATATCGTTATAGTATATAACGTTATACGTTATATCGATATAGTATATAACGTTATACGTTATATCGTTATAGTATATAACGTTATACGTTATATCGTTATAGTATATAACGTTATACGTTATATCGTTATCGTATATAACGTTATACGTTATATCGATATAGTATATAACGTTATACGTTATATCGATATAGTATATAACGTTATACGTTATATCGCTATAGTATATAACGTTATACGCTATATCGTTATCGTATATAACGTTATACGTTATATCGATATAGTATATAACGTTATGCGTTATATCGTTATCGTATATAACGTTATACGTTATGTCGTAATACTACATAACGCTATACGTTATATCGATATAGTATATAACGTTATACGTTATATCGATATAGTATATAACGCTATACGTTATATCGATATAGTATATAACGTTATACGTTATATCGATATAGTATATAACGTTATACGATATATAGTAATAGTATATAACGTTATACGTTATATCGTAATACTACATAACGTTATACGTTATATCGTTATAGTATATAACGTTATACGTTATATCGTTATAGTATATAACGTTATACGTTATATCGTTATAGTATATAACGTTATACGTTATATCGTTATAGTATATAACGTTATACGTTATATCGTTATAGTATATAACGTTATACGTTGTATCGTTATCGTATATAACGTTATACGTTATATCGTTATAGTATATAACGTTATACGTTATATCGTTATAGTATATAACGTTATACGTTATATCGTTATCGTACATAACGTTATACGTTATATCGTTATCGTATATAACGTCATACGTTATGTCGTAATACTACATAACGTTATACGTTATATCGTTATAGTATATAACGTTATACGTTATATCGATATAGTATATAACGTTCTACGTTGTATCGTTATAGAATATAACGTTATACGTTATATCGTTATCGTATATAACGTTATACGTTATATCGTTATCGTATATAACGTTATACGTTATATCGTTATCGTATATAACGTTATACGTTATATCGATATAGTATATAACGCTATACCCTATATCGTAATACTACATAACGTTATACGTTATTTCATTATCGTATATAACGTTATGCGTTATATCGATATAGTATATAACGTTATACGTTATATCGTTATCGTATATAACGTTATACGTTATGTCGTAATACTACATAACGTTATACGTTATATCGTTATCGTATATAACGTTATACGTTATGTCGTAATACTACATAACGCTATACGTTATATCGATATAGTATATAACGTTATACGTTATATCGTTATCGTATATAACGTTATACGTTATATCGATATAGTATATAACGTTATACGTTATATCGATATAGTATATAACGTTATACGTTATATCGATATAGTATATAACGTTATACGTTATATCGTTATAGTATATAACGTTATACGTTATATCGATATAGTATATAATGTTATACGTTATATCGTTATCGTATATAACGTTATACGTTATATCGATATAGTATATAACGTTATACGTTATATCGTTATAGTATATAACGTTATACGTTATATCGTTATAGTATATATCGTTATACGTTATATCGTTATCGTACATAACGTTATACGTTATATCGTTATCGTATATAACGTTATACGTTATGTCGTAATACTACATAACGTTATACGTTATATCGTTATAGTATATAACGTTATACGTTATATCGATATAGTATATAACGTTATACGTTATATCGTTATAGTATATAACGTTATATGTTGTATCGTTATCGTATATAACGTTATACGTTATATCGTTATCGTATATAACGTTATACGTTATGTCGTAATACTACATAACGTTCTACGTTATATCGATATAGTATATAACGTTATACGCTATATCGATATAGTATATAACGTTATACGTTATATCGATATAGTATATATCGCTATACGTTATATCGATATAGTATATAACGTTATACGTTATATCGATAGAGTATATAACGTTATACGATATATAGTAATAGTATATAACGTTATACGTTGTATCGTAATAGTATATAACGTTATACGTTATATCGATATAGTATATAACGTTATACGTTATATCGTAATAGTATATAACGTTATACGTTATATCGTTATAGTATATAACGTTATACGTTATATCGTAATAGTATATAACGTTATACGTTATATCGATATAGTATATAACGTTATACGTTATATCGATATAGTATATAACGTTATACGATATATATCGTAATAGTATATAACGTTATACGTTATATCGATATAGTATATAACGTTATACGTTATATCGATATAGTATATAACGTTATACGATATATAGTAATAGTATATAACGTTATACGTTATATCGTAATACTACATAACGTTATACGTTATATCGTTATAGTATATAACGTTATACGTTATATCGTTATCGTACATAACGTTATACGTTATATCGTTATCGTATATAACGTTATACGTTATGTGGTAATACTACATAACGTTATACGTTATATCGTTATCGTATATAACGTTATACGTTATGTCGTAATACTACATAACGTTCTACGTTATATCGATATAGTATATAACGTTATACGTTATATCGATATAGTATATAACGTTATACGTTATATCGATATAGTATTTAACGTTATACGTTACATCGATATAGTATATAACGTTATACGATATATAGTAATAGTATATAACGTTATACGTTATATCGTTATAGTATATAACGTTATACGTTATATCGATATAGTATATAACGTTATACGATATATAGTAATAGTATATAACGTTATACGTTATATCGTTATAGTATATAACGTTATACGTTATATCGATATAGTATATAACGTTATACGTTATATCGTTATCGTATATAACGTTATACGTTATGTCGTAATACTACATAACGTTCTACGTTATATCGATATAGTATATAACGTTATACGTTATATCGATATAGTATATAACGTTATACGTTATATCGATATAGTATATAACGTTATACGTTACATCGATATAGTATATAACGTTATACGATATATAGTAATAGTATATAACGTTATACGTTATATCGTTATAGTATATAACGTTATACGTTATATCGATATAGTATATAACGTTATACGATATATAGTAATAGTATATAACGTTATACGTTATATCGTTATAGTATATAACGTTATACGTTATATCGATATAGTATATAACGTTCTACGTTATATCGTTATAGTATATAACGTTATACGTTATATCGATATAGTATATAACGTTATACGTTATATCGATATAGTATATAACGCTATACGTTATATCGATATAGTATATAACGTTATACGTTATATCGATATAGTATATAACGTTATACGTTATATCGTTATCGTATATAACGTTATACGTTATGTCGTAATACTACATAACACTATACGTTATGTCGTAATACTACATAACACTATACGTTATATCGATATAGTATATAACGTTATACGTTGTATCGTTATCGTATATAACGTTATACGTTATATCGTAATACCACATAACGTTATACGTTATATCGTTATCGTATATAACGTTATACGTCGTATCGTTATAGTATATAACGTTATACGTTATATCGTTATCGTATATAACGTTATACGTTATATCGTTATCGTATATAACGTTATACGTTATATCGATATAGTATATAACGCTATACCCTATATCGTAATACTACATAACGTTATACGTTATTTCATTATCGTATATAACGTTATGCGTTATATCGATATAGTATATAACGTTATACGTTATATCGTTATCGTATATAACGTTATACGTTATGTCGTAATACTACATAACGTTATACGTTATATCGTTATAGTATATAACGTTATACGTTATATCGATATAGTATATAACGTTATACGTTATATCGTTATAGTATATAACGTTATACGTTATATCGTTATAGTATATAACGTTATACGTTATATCGTTATCGTATATAACGTTATACGTTATATCGATATAGTATATAACGTTATACGTTATATCGATATAGTATATAACGTTATACGTTATATCGTTATAGTATATAACGTTATACGTTATATCGTTATCGTATATAACGTTATACGTTATATCGATATAGTATATAACGTTATGCGTTATATCGTTATCGTATATAACGTTATACGTTATGTCGTAATACTACATAACGCTATACGTTATATCGATATAGTATATAACGTTATACGTTATATCGATATAGTATATAACGCTATACGTTATATCGATATAGTATATAACGTTATACGTTATATCGATATAGTATATAACGTTATACGTTATATCGATATAGTATATAACGTTATACGATATATAGTAATAGTATATAACGTTATACGTTATATCGTAATACTACATAACGTTATACGTTATATCGTTATAGTATATAACGTTATACGTTATATCGATATAGTATATAACGTTATACGTTATATCGTTATAGTATATAACGTTATACGTTATATCGATATAGTATATAACGTTATACGATATATAGTAATAGTATATAACGTTATACGTTATATCGTTATAGTATATAACGTTATACGTTATATCGATATAGTATATAACGTTCTACGTTATATCGTTATAGTATATAACGTTATACGTTATATCGATATAGTATATAACGTTATACGTTATATCGATATAGTATATAACGCTATACGTTATATCTATATAGTATATAACGTTATACGTTATATCGATATAGTATATAACGTTATACGTTATATCGTTATCGTATATAACGTTATACGTTATGTCGTAATACTACATAACACTATACGTTATGTCGTAATACTACATAACACTATACGTTATATCGATATAGTATATAACGTTATACGTTGTATCGTTATCGTATATAACGTTATACGTTATATCGTAATACCACATAACGTTATACGTTATATCGTTATCGTATATAACGTTATACGTCGTATCGTTATAGTATATAACGTTATACGTTATATCGTTATCGTATATAACGTTATACGTTATATCGTTATCGTATATAACGTTATACGTTATATCGATATAGTATATAACGCTATACCCTATATCGTAATACTACATAACGTTATACGTTATTTCATTATCGTATATAACGTTATGCGTTATATCGATATAGTATATAACGTTATACGTTATATCGTTATCGTATATAACGTTATACGTTATGTCGTAATACTACATAACGTTATACGTTATATCGTTATAGTATATAACGTTATACGTTATATCGATATAGTATATAACGTTATACGTTATATCGTTATAGTATATAACGTTATACGTTATATCGTTATAGTATATAACGTTATACGTTATATCGTTATCGTATATAACGTTATACGTTATATCGATATAGTATATAACGTTATACGTTATATCGATATAGTATATAACGTTATACGTTATATCGTTATAGTATATAACGTTATACGTTATATCGTTATCGTATATAACGTTATACGTTATATCGATATAGTATATAACGTTATACGTTATATCGATATAGTATATAACGTTATACGTTATATCGTTATAGTATATAACGTTATACGTTATATCGATATAGTATATAACGTTATGCGTTATATCGTTATCGTATATAACGTTATACGTTATGTCGTAATACTACATAACGCTATACGTTATATCGATATAGTATATAACGTTATACGTTATATCGATATAGTATATAACGCTATACGTTATATCGATATAGTATATAACGTTATACGTTATATCGATATAGTATATAACGTTATACGTTATATCGATATAGTATATAACGTTATACGATATATAGTAATAGTATATAACGTTATACGTTATATCGTAATACTACATAACGTTATACGTTATATCGTTATAGTATATAACGTTATACGTTATATCGTTATAGTATATAACGTTATACGTTATATCGTTATAGTATATAACGTTATACGTTATATCGTTATAGTATATAACGTTATACGTTATATCGTTATAGTATATAACGTTATACGTTGTATCGTTATCGTATATAACGTTATACGTTATATCGTTATAGTATATAACGTTATACGTTATATCGTTATAGTATATAACGTTATACGTTATATCGTTATCGTACATAACGTTATACGTTATATCGTTATCGTATATAACGTCATACGTTATGTCGTAATACTACATAACGTTATACGTTATATCGTTATAGTATATAACGTTATACGTTATATCGATATAGTATATAACGTTCTACGTTGTATCGTTATAGTATATAACGTTATACGTTATATCGTTATCGTATATAACGTTATACGTTATATCGTTATCGTATATAACGTTATACGTTATATCGATATAGTATATAACGCTATACGTTATATCGTTATAGTATATAACGTTATACGTTATATCGTTATCGTATATAACGTTATACGTTATATCGGTATAGTATATAACGTTATGCGTTATATCGTTATCGTATATAACGTTATACGTTATGTCGTAATACTACATAACGCTATACGTTATATCGATATAGTATATAACGTTATACGTTATATCGATATAGTATATAACGCTATACGTTATATCGATATAGTATATAACGTTATACGTTATATCGTTATAGTATATAACGTTATACGTTATATCGATATAGTATATAACGTTATACGATATATAGTAATAGTATATAACGTTATACGTTATATCGTTATAGTATATAACGTTGTACGTTATATCGATATAGTATATAACGTTATACGTTATATCGTTATCGTATATAACGTTATACGTTATGTCGTAATACTACATAACGTTCTACGATATATCGATATAGTATATAACGTTATACGTTATATCGATATAGTATATAACGTTATACGTTATATCGATATAGTATATAACGTTATACGTTACATCGATATAGTATATAACGTTATACGATATATAGTAATAGTATATAACGTTATACGTTATATCGTTATAGTATATAACGTTATACGTTATATCGTTATAGTATATAACGTTATACGTTGTATCGTTATCGTATATAACGTTATACGTTATATCGTTATAGTATATAACGTTATACGTTATATCGTTATAGTATATAACGTTATACGTTATATCGTTATCGTACATAACGTTATACGTTATATCGTTATCGTATATAACGTCATACGTTATGTCGTAATACTACATAACGTTATACGTTATATCGTTATAGTATATAACGTTATACGTTATATCGATATAGTATATAACGTTCTACGTTGTATCGTTATAGTATATAACGTTATACGTTATATCGTTATCGTATATAACGTTATACGTTATATCGTTATCGTATATAACGTTATACGTTATATCGATATAGTATATAACGCTATACCCTATATCGTAATACTACATAACGTTATACGTTATTTCATTATCGTATATAACGTTATGCGTTATATCGATATAGTATATAACGTTATACGTTATATCGTTATCGTATATAACGTTATACGTTATGTCGTAATACTACATAACGTTATACGTTATATCGTTATCGTATATAACGTTATACGTTATGTCGTAATACTACATAACGCTATACGTTATATCGATATAGTATATAACGTTATACGTTATATCGTTATCGTATATAACGTTATACGTTATATCGATATAGTATATAACGTTATACGTTATATCGATATAGTATATAACGTTATACGTTATATCGATATAGTATATAACGTTATACGTTATATCGATATAGTATATAACGCTATACGTTATATCGTTATAGTATATAACGTTATACGTTATATCGTTATCGTATATAACGTTATACGTTATATCGATATAGTATATAACGTTATGCGTTATATCGTTATCGTATATAACGTTATACGTTATGTCGTAATACTACATAACGCTATACGTTATATCGATATAGTATATAACGTTATACGTTATATCGATATAGTATATAACGCTATACGTTATATCGATATAGTATATAACGTTATACGTTATATCGTTATAGTATATAACGTTATACGTTATATCGATATAGTATATAACGTTATACGATATATAGTAATAGTATATAACGTTATACGTTATATCGTTATAGTATATAACGTTATACGATATATCGATATAGTATATAACGTTATACGTTATATCGTTATCGTATATAACGTTATACGTTATGTCGTAATACTACATAACGTTCTACGTTATATCGATATAGTATATAACGTTATACGTTATATCGATATAGTATATAACGTTATACGTTATATCGATATAGTATATAACGCTATACGTTATATCGATATAGTATATAACGTTATACGTTATATCGATATAGTATATAACGTTATACGATATATAGTAATAGTATATAACGTTATACGTTATATCGTAATACTACATAACGTTATACGTTATATCGTTATAGTATATAACGTTATACGTTATATCGTTATAGTATATAACGTTATACGTTGTATCGTTATCGTATATAACGTTATACGTTATATCGTTATAGTATATAACGTTATACGTTATATCGTTATAGTATATAACGTTATACCTTATATCGTTATCGTACATAACGTTATACGTTATATCGTTATCGTATATAACGTCATACGTTATGTCGTAATACTACATAACGTTATACGTTATATCGTTATAGTATATAACGTTATACGTTATATCGTAATACTACATAACGTTACACGTTATTTCATTATCGTATATAACGTTATGCGTTATATCGATATAGTATATAACGTTATGCGTTATATCGTTATCGTATATAACGTTATACGTTATGTCGTAATACTACATAACGCTATACGTTATATCGATATAGTATATAACGTTATACGTTATATCGATATAGTATATAACGCTATACGTTATATCGATATAGTATATAACGTTATACGTTATATCGATATAGTATATAACGTTATACGATATATAGTAATAGTATATAACGTTATACGTTATATCGTAATACTACATAACGTTATACGTTATATCGTTATAGTATATAACGTTATACGTTATATCGTTATAGTATATAACGTTATACGTTATATCGTTATAGTATATAACGTTATACGTTATATCGTTATAGTATATAACGTTATACGTTATATCGTTATAGTATATAACGTTATAAGTTGTATCGTTATCGTATATAACGTTATACGTTATATCGTTATAGTATATAACGTTATACGTTATATCGTTATAGTATATAACGTTATACGTTATATCGTTATCGTACATAACGTTATACGTTATATCGTTATCGTATATAACGTCATACGTTATGTCGTAATACTACATAACGTTATACGTTATATCGTTATAGTATATAACGTTATACGTTATATCGTTATAGTATATAACGTTATACGTTGTATCGTTATCGTATATAACGTTATACGTTATATCGTTATCGTATATAACGTTATACGTTATGTCGTAATACTACATAACGTTCTACGTTATATCGATATAGTATATAACGTTATACGCTATATCGATATAGTATATAACGTTATACGTTATATCGTTATAGTATATAACGTTATACGTTATATCGATATAGTATATAACGCTATACGTTATATCGATATAGTATATCGTTATACGATATATAGTAATAGTATATAACGTTATACGTTGTATCGTAATAGTATATAACGTTATACGTTATATCGATATAGTATATAACGTTATACGTTATATCGTAATAGTATATAACGTTATACGTTATATCGTTATAGTATATAACGTTATACGTTATATCGTAATAGTATATAACGTTATACGTTATATCGATATAGTATATAACGTTATACGTTATATCGATATAGTATATAATGTTATACGATATATAGTAATAGTATATAACGTTATACGTTATATCGTTATAGTATATAACGTTATACGTTATATCGATATAGTATATAACGTTATACGATATATAGTAATAGTATATAACGTTATACGTTATATCGTTATAGTATATAACGTTATACGTTATATCGATATAGTATATAACGTTCTACGTTATATCGTTATAGTATATAACGTTATACGTTATATCGATATAGTATATAACGTTATACGTTATATCGATATAGTATATAACGCTATACGTTATATCGATATAGTATATAACGTTATACGTTATATCGATATAGTATATAACGTTATACGTTATATTGTTATCGTATATAACGTTATACGTTATGTCGTAATACTACATAACACTATACGTTATGTCGTAATACTACATAACACTATACGTTATATCGATATAGTATATAACGTTATACGTTGTATCGTTATCGTATATAACGTTATACGTTATATCGTAATACCACATAACGTTATACGTTATATCGTTATCGTATATAACGTTATACGTTGTATCGTTATAGTATATAACGTTATACGTTATATCGATATAGTATATAACGTTATACGATATATAGTAATAGTATATAACTTTATACGTTATATCGATATAGTATATAACGTTATACGTTATATCGATATAGTATATAACGTTATACGATATATAGTAATAGTATATAACGTTATACGTTATATCGTAATACTACATAACGTTATACGTTATATCGTTATAGTATATAACGTTATACGTTATATCGTTATCGTACATAACGTTATACGTTATATCGTTATCGTATATAACGTTATACGTTATGTGGTAATACTACATAACGTTATACGTTATATCGTTATCGTATATAACGTTATACGTTATGTCGTAATACTACATAACGTTCTACGTTATATCGATATAGTATATAACGTTATACGTTATATCGATATAGTATATAACGTTATACGTTATATCGATATAGTATATAACGTTATACGTTATATCGATATAGTATATAACGTTATACGATATATAGTAATAGTATATAACGTTATACGTTATATCGTTATAGTATATAACGTTATACGTTATATCGATATAGTATATAACGTTATACGATATATAGTAATAGTATATAACGTTATACGTTATATCGTTATAGTATATAACGTTATACGTTATATCGATATAGTATATAACGTTCTACGTTATATCGTTATAGTATATAACGTTATACGTTATATCGATATAGTATATAACGTTATACGTTATATCGATATAGTATATAACGCTATACGTTATATCGATATAGTATATAACGTTATACGTTATATCGATATAGTATATAACGTTATACGTTATATCGTTATCGTATATAACGTTATACGTTATGTCGTAATACTACATAACACTATACGTTATGTCGTAATACTACATAACACTATACGTTATATCGATATAGTATATAACGTTATACGTTGTATCGTTATCGTATATAACGTTATACGTTATATCGTAATACCACATAACGTTATACGTTATATCGTTATCGTATATAACGTTATACGTTGTATCGTTATAGTATATAACGTTATACGTTATATCGATATAGTATATAACGTTATACGATATATAGTAATAGTATATAACGTTATACGTTATATCGTAATACTACATAACGTTATACGTTATATCGTTATAGTATATAACGTTATACGTTATATCGTTATAGTATATAACGTTATACGTTATATCGTTATAGTATAACGTTATACGTTATATCGTTATAGTATATAACGTTATACGTTATATCGTTATAGTATATAACGTTATACGTTGTATCGTTATCGTATATAACGTTATACGTTATATCGTTATAGTATATAACGTTATACGTTATATCGTTATAGTATATAACGTTATACGTTATATCTTTATCGTACATAACGTTATACGTTATATCGTTATCGTATATAACGTCATACGTTATGTCGTAATACTACATAACGTTATACGTTATATCGTTATAGTATATAACGTTATACGTTATATCGATATAGTATATAACGTTCTACGTTGTATCGTTATAGTATATAACGTTATACGTTATATCGTTATCGTATATAACGTTATACGTTATATCGTTATCGTATATAACGTTATACGTTATATCGATATAGTATATAACGCTATACCCTATATCGTAATACTACATAACGTTATACGTTATTTCATTATCGTATATAACGTTATGCGTTATATCGATATAGTATATAACGTTATACGTTTTATCGTTATCGTATATAACGTTATACGTTATGTCGTAATACTACATAACGTTATACGTTATATCGTTATCGTATATAACGTTATACGTTATGTCGTAATACTACATAACGCTATACGTTATATCGATATAGTATATAACGTTATACGTTATATCGTTATCGTATATAACGTTATACGTTATATCGATATAGTATATAACGTTATACGTTATATCGATATAGTATATAACGTTATACGTTATATCGATATAGTATATAACGTTATACGTTATATCGTTATAGTATATAACGTTATACGTTATATCGATATAGTATATAATGTTATACGTTATATCGTTATCGTATATAACGTTATACGTTATATCGATATAGTATATAACGTTATACGTTATATCGTTATAGTATATAACGTTATACGTTATATCGTTATAGTATATAACGTTATACGTTATATCGTTATCGTACATAACGTTATACGTTATATCGTTATCGTATATAACGTTATACGTTATGTCGTAATACTACATAACGTTATACGTTATATCGTTATAGTATATAACGTTATACGTTATATCGTTATAGTATATAACGTTATACGTTGTATCGTTATCGTATATAACGTTATACGTTATATCGTTATCGTATATAACGTTATACGTTATGTCGTAATACTATATAACGTTATACGTTATATCGTAATACCACATAACGTTATACGTTATATCGTTATCGTATATAACGTTATACGTTGTATCGTTATAGTATATAACGTTATACGTTATATCGTTATCGTATATAACGTTATACGTTATATCGTTATCGTATATAACGTTATACGTTATATCGATATAGTATATAACGCTATACCCTATATCGTAATACTACATAACGTTATACGTTATTTCATTATCGTATATAACGTTATGCGTTATATCGATATAGTATATAACGTTATACGTTATATCGTTATCGTATATAACGTTATACGTTATGTCGTAATACTACATAACGTTATACGTTATATCGTTATAGTATATAACGTTATACGTTATATCGATATAGTATATAACGTTATACGTTATATCGATATAGTATATAACGTTATACGTTATATCGATATAGTATATAACGTTATACGATATATAGTAATAGTATATAACGTTATACGTTATATCGTAATACTACATAACGTTATACGTTATATCGTTATAGTATATAACGTTATACGTTATATCGTTATAGTATATAACGTTATACGTTATATCGTTATAGTATATAACGTTATACGTTATATCGTTATAGTATATAACGTTATACGTTATATCGTTATAGTATATAACGTTATACGTTGTATCGTTATCGTATATAACGTTATACGTTATATCGTTATAGTATATAACGTTATACGTTATATCGTTATAGTATATAACGTTATACGTTATATCGTTATCGTACATAACGTTATACGTTATATCGTTATCGTATATAACGTCATACGTTATGTCGTAATACTACATAACGTTATACGTTATATCGTTATAGTATATAACGTTATACGTTATATCGATATAGTATATAACGTTCTACGTTGTATCGTTATAGAATATAACGTTACACGTTATATCGTTATCGTATATAACGTTATACGTTATATCGTTATCGTATATAACGTTATACGTTATATCGTTATCGTATATAACGTTATACGTTATATCGATATAGTATATAACGCTATACCCTATATCGTAATACTACATAACGTTATACGTTATTTCATTATCGTATATAACGTTATGCGTTATATCGATATAGTATATAACGTTATACGTTATATCGTTATCGTATATAACGTTATACGTTATATCGATATAGTATATAACGCTATACCCTATATCGTAATACTACATAACGTTATACGTTATTTCATTATCGTATATAACGTTATGCGTTATATCGATATAGTATATAACGTTATACGTTATATCGTTATCGTATATAACGTTATACGTTATGTCGTAATACTACATAACGTTATACGTTATATCGTTATCGTACATAACGTTATACGTTATATCGTTATCGTATATAACGTCATACGTTATGTCGTAATACTACATAACGTTATACGTTATATCGATATAGTATATAACGTTATACGTTATATCGTTATAGTATATAACGTTATACGTTATATCGTTATAGTATATAACGTTATACGTTATATCGTTATCGTACATAACGTTATACGTTATATCGTTATCGTATATAACGTTATACGTTATGTCGTAATACTACATAACGTTATACGTTATATCGTTATAGTATATAACGTTATACGTTATATCGATATAGTATATAACGTTATACGTTATATCGTTATAGTATATAACGTTATATGTTGTATCGTTATCGTATATAACGTTATACGTTATATCGTTATCGTATATAACGTTATACGTTATGTCGTAATACTACATAACGTTCTACGTTATATCGATATAGTATATAACGTTATACGCTATATCGATATAGTATATAACGTTATACGTTATATCGA
The DNA here is from genome assembly GCF_024516045.1 of Bombus affinis. Taxonomy (NCBI): domain Eukaryota; kingdom Metazoa; phylum Arthropoda; class Insecta; order Hymenoptera; family Apidae; genus Bombus; species Bombus affinis. The sequence continues at coordinate 76,805 of NW_026109069.1, forward strand.
TATAGTATATATCGCTATACGTTATATCGATATAGTATATAACGTTATACGTTATATCGATATAGTATATAACGTTATACGATATATATCGTAATAGTATATAACGTTATACGTTATATCGATATAGTATATAACGTTATACGTTATATCGATATAGTATATAACGTTATACGATATATAGTAATAGTATATAACGTTATACGTTATATCGTAATACTACATAACGTTATACGTTATATCGTTATAGTATATAACGTTATACGTTATATCGTTATCGTACATAACGTTATACGTTATATCGTTATCGTATATAACGTTATACGTTATGTGGTAATACTACATAACGTTATACGTTATATCGTTATCGTATATAACGTTATACGTTATGTCGTAATACTACATAACGTTCTACGTTATATCGATATAGTATATAACGTTATACGTTATATCGATATAGTATATAACGTTATACGTTATATCGATATAGTATATAACGTTATACGTTATATCGATATAGTATATAACGTTCTACGTTATATCGTTATAGTATATAACGTTATACGTTATATCGATATAGTATATAACGTTATACGTTATATCGATATAGTATATAACGCTATACGTTATATCGATATAGTATATAACGTTATACGTTATATCGATATAGTATATAACGTTATACGTTATATTGTTATCGTATATAACGTTATACGTTATGTCGTAATACTACATAACACTATACGTTATGTCGTAATACTACATAACACTATACGTTATATCGATATAGTATATAACGTTATACGTTGTATCGTTATCGTATATAACGTTATACGTTATATCGTAATACCACATAACGTTATACGTTATATCGTTATCGTATATAACGTTATACGTTGTATCGTTATAGTATATAACGTTATACGTTATATCGATATAGTATATAACGTTATACGATATATAGTAATAGTATATAACTTTATACGTTATATCGATATAGTATATAACGTTATACGTTATATCGATATAGTATATAACGTTATACGATATATAGTAATAGTATATAACGTTATACGTTATATCGTAATACTACATAACGTTATACGTTATATCGTTATAGTATATAACGTTATACGTTATATCGTTATCGTACATAACGTTATACGTTATATCGTTATCGTATATAACGTTATACGTTATGTGGTAATACTACATAACGTTATACGTTATATCGTTATCGTATATAACGTTATACGTTATGTCGTAATACTACATAACGTTCTACGTTATATCGATATAGTATATAACGTTATACGTTATATCGATATAGTATATAACGTTATACGTTATATCGATATAGTATATAACGTTATACGTTATATCGATATAGTATATAACGTTATACGATATATAGTAATAGTATATAACGTTATACGTTATATCGTTATAGTATATAACGTTATACGTTATATCGATATAGTATATAACGTTATACGATATATAGTAATAGTATATAACGTTATACGTTATATCGTTATAGTATATAACGTTATACGTTATATCGATATAGTATATAACGTTCTACGTTATATCGTTATAGTATATAACGTTATACGTTATATCGATATAGTATATAACGTTATACGTTATATCGATATAGTATATAACGCTATACGTTATATCGATATAGTATATAACGTTATACGTTATATCGATATAGTATATAACGTTATACGTTATATCGTTATCGTATATAACGTTATACGTTATGTCGTAATACTACATAACACTATACGTTATGTCGTAATACTACATAACACTATACGTTATATCGATATAGTATATAACGTTATACGTTGTATCGTTATCGTATATAACGTTATACGTTATATCGTAATACCACATAACGTTATACGTTATATCGTTATCGTATATAACGTTATACGTTGTATCGTTATAGTATATAACGTTATACGTTATATCGATATAGTATATAACGTTATACGATATATAGTAATAGTATATAACGTTATACGTTATATCGTAATACTACATAACGTTATACGTTATATCGTTATAGTATATAACGTTATACGTTATATCGTTATAGTATATAACGTTATACGTTATATCGTTATAGTATAACGTTATACGTTATATCGTTATAGTATATAACGTTATACGTTATATCGTTATAGTATATAACGTTATACGTTGTATCGTTATCGTATATAACGTTATACGTTATATCGTTATAGTATATAACGTTATACGTTATATCGTTATAGTATATAACGTTATACGTTATATCTTTATCGTACATAACGTTATACGTTATATCGTTATCGTATATAACGTCATACGTTATGTCGTAATACTACATAACGTTATACGTTATATCGTTATAGTATATAACGTTATACGTTATATCGATATAGTATATAACGTTCTACGTTGTATCGTTATAGTATATAACGTTATACGTTATATCGTTATCGTATATAACGTTATACGTTATATCGTTATCGTATATAACGTTATACGTTATATCGATATAGTATATAACGCTATACCCTATATCGTAATACTACATAACGTTATACGTTATTTCATTATCGTATATAACGTTATGCGTTATATCGATATAGTATATAACGTTATACGTTTTATCGTTATCGTATATAACGTTATACGTTATGTCGTAATACTACATAACGTTATACGTTATATCGTTATCGTATATAACGTTATACGTTATGTCGTAATACTACATAACGCTATACGTTATATCGATATAGTATATAACGTTATACGTTATATCGTTATCGTATATAACGTTATACGTTATATCGATATAGTATATAACGTTATACGTTATATCGATATAGTATATAACGTTATACGTTATATCGATATAGTATATAACGTTATACGTTATATCGTTATAGTATATAACGTTATACGTTATATCGATATAGTATATAATGTTATACGTTATATCGTTATCGTATATAACGTTATACGTTATATCGATATAGTATATAACGTTATACGTTATATCGTTATAGTATATAACGTTATACGTTATATCGTTATAGTATATAACGTTATACGTTATATCGTTATCGTACATAACGTTATACGTTATATCGTTATCGTATATAACGTTATACGTTATGTCGTAATACTACATAACGTTATACGTTATATCGTTATAGTATATAACGTTATACGTTATATCGTTATAGTATATAACGTTATACGTTGTATCGTTATCGTATATAACGTTATACGTTATATCGTTATCGTATATAACGTTATACGTTATGTCGTAATACTATATAACGTTATACGTTATATCGTAATACCACATAACGTTATACGTTATATCGTTATCGTATATAACGTTATACGTTGTATCGTTATAGTATATAACGTTATACGTTATATCGTTATCGTATATAACGTTATACGTTATATCGTTATCGTATATAACGTTATACGTTATATCGATATAGTATATAACGCTATACCCTATATCGTAATACTACATAACGTTATACGTTATTTCATTATCGTATATAACGTTATGCGTTATATCGATATAGTATATAACGTTATACGTTATATCGTTATCGTATATAACGTTATACGTTATGTCGTAATACTACATAACGTTATACGTTATATCGTTATAGTATATAACGTTATACGTTATATCGATATAGTATATAACGTTATACGTTATATCGATATAGTATATAACGTTATACGTTATATCGATATAGTATATAACGTTATACGATATATAGTAATAGTATATAACGTTATACGTTATATCGTAATACTACATAACGTTATACGTTATATCGTTATAGTATATAACGTTATACGTTATATCGTTATAGTATATAACGTTATACGTTATATCGTTATAGTATATAACGTTATACGTTATATCGTTATAGTATATAACGTTATACGTTATATCGTTATAGTATATAACGTTATACGTTGTATCGTTATCGTATATAACGTTATACGTTATATCGTTATAGTATATAACGTTATACGTTATATCGTTATAGTATATAACGTTATACGTTATATCGTTATCGTACATAACGTTATACGTTATATCGTTATCGTATATAACGTCATACGTTATGTCGTAATACTACATAACGTTATACGTTATATCGTTATAGTATATAACGTTATACGTTATATCGATATAGTATATAACGTTCTACGTTGTATCGTTATAGAATATAACGTTACACGTTATATCGTTATCGTATATAACGTTATACGTTATATCGTTATCGTATATAACGTTATACGTTATATCGTTATCGTATATAACGTTATACGTTATATCGATATAGTATATAACGCTATACCCTATATCGTAATACTACATAACGTTATACGTTATTTCATTATCGTATATAACGTTATGCGTTATATCGATATAGTATATAACGTTATACGTTATATCGTTATCGTATATAACGTTATACGTTATATCGATATAGTATATAACGCTATACCCTATATCGTAATACTACATAACGTTATACGTTATTTCATTATCGTATATAACGTTATGCGTTATATCGATATAGTATATAACGTTATACGTTATATCGTTATCGTATATAACGTTATACGTTATGTCGTAATACTACATAACGTTATACGTTATATCGTTATCGTACATAACGTTATACGTTATATCGTTATCGTATATAACGTCATACGTTATGTCGTAATACTACATAACGTTATACGTTATATCGATATAGTATATAACGTTATACGTTATATCGTTATAGTATATAACGTTATACGTTATATCGTTATAGTATATAACGTTATACGTTATATCGTTATCGTACATAACGTTATACGTTATATCGTTATCGTATATAACGTTATACGTTATGTCGTAATACTACATAACGTTATACGTTATATCGTTATAGTATATAACGTTATACGTTATATCGATATAGTATATAACGTTATACGTTATATCGTTATAGTATATAACGTTATATGTTGTATCGTTATCGTATATAACGTTATACGTTATATCGTTATCGTATATAACGTTATACGTTATGTCGTAATACTACATAACGTTCTACGTTATATCGATATAGTATATAACGTTATACGCTATATCGATATAGTATATAACGTTATACGTTATATCGATATAGTATATATCGCTATACGTTATATCGATATAGTATATAACGTTATACGTTATATCGATATAGTATATAACGTTATACGATATATATCGTAATAGTATATAACGTTATACGTTATATCGATATAGTATATAACGTTATACGTTATATCGATATAGTATATAACGTTATACGATATATAGTAATAGTATATAACGTTATACGTTATATCGTAATACTACATAACGTTATACGTTATATCGTTATAGTATATAACGTTATACGTTATATCGTTATCGTACATAACGTTATACGTTATATCGTTATCGTATATAACGTTATACGTTATGTGGTAATACTACATAACGTTATACGTTATATCGTTATCGTATATAACGTTATACGTTATGTCGTAATACTACATAACGTTCTACGTTATATCGATATAGTATATAACGTTATACGTTATATCGATATAGTATATAACGTTATACGTTATATCGATATAGTATATAACGTTATACGTTACATCGATATAGTATATAACGTTATACGATATATAGTAATAGTATATAACGTTATACGTTATATCGTTATAGTATATAACGTTATACGTTATATCGATATAGTATATAACGTTATACGATATATAGTAATAGTATATAACGTTATACGTTATATCGTTATAGTATATAACGTTATACGTTATATCGATATAGTATATAACGTTATACGTTATATCGTTATCGTATATAACGTTATACGTTATGTCGTAATACTACATAACGTTCTACGTTATATCGATATAGTATATAACGTTATACGTTATATCGATATAGTATATAACGTTATACGTTATATCGATATAGTATATAACGTTATACGTTACATCGATATAGTATATAACGTTATACGATATATAGTAATAGTATATAACGTTATACGTTATATCGTTATAGTATATAACGTTATACGTTATATCGATATAGTATATAACGTTATACGATATATAGTAATAGTATATAACGTTATACGTTATATCGTTATAGTATATAACGTTATACGTTATATCGATATAGTATATAACGTTCTACGTTATATCGTTATAGTATATAACGTTATACGTTATATCGATATAGTATATAACGTTATACGTTATATCGATATAGTATATAACGCTATACGTTATATCGATATAGTATATAACGTTATACGTTATATCGATATAGTATATAACGTTATACGTTATATCGTTATCGTATATAACGTTATACGTTATGTCGTAATACTACATAACACTATACGTTATGTCGTAATACTACATAACGCTATACGTTATATCGATATAGTATATAACGTTATACGTTATATCGATATAGTATATAACGCTATACGTTATATCGATATAGTATATAACGTTATACGTTATATCGATATAGTATATAACGTTATACGTTATATCGATATAGTATATAACGTTATACGATATATAGTAATAGTATATAACGTTATACGTTATATCGTAATACTACATAACGTTATACGTTATATCGTTATAGTATATAACGTTATACGTTATATCGTTATAGTATATAACGTTATACGTTATATCGTTATAGTATATAACGTTATACGTTATATCGTTATAGCATATAACGTTATACGTTATATCGTTATAGTATATAACGTTATACGTTGTATCGTTATCGTATATAACGTTATACGTTATATCGTTATAGTATATAACGTTATACGTTATATCGTTATAGTATATAACGTTATACGTTATATCGTTATCGTACATAACGTTATACGTTATATCGTTATCGTATATAACGTCATACGTTATGTCGTAATACTACATAACGTTATACGTTATGTCGTTATAGTATATAACGTTATACGTTATATCGATATAGTATATAACGTTCTACGTTGTATCGTTATAGTATATAACGTTATACGTTATATCGTTATCGTATATAACGTTATACGTTATATCGTTATCGTATATAACGTTATACGTTATATCGATATAGTATATAACGCTATACGTTATATCGTTATAGTATATAACGTTATACGTTATATCGTTATCGTATATAACGTTATACGTTATATCGATATAGTATATAACGTTATGCGTTATATCGTTATCGTATATAACGTTATACGTTATGTCGTAATACTACATAACGCTATACGTTATATCGATATAGTATATAACGTTATACGTTATATCGATATAGTATATAACGCTATACGTTATATCGATATAGTATATAACGTTATACGTTATATCGTTATAGTATATAACGTTATACGTTATATCGATATAGTATATAACGTTATACGATATATAGTAATAGTATATAACGTTATACGTTATATCGTTATAGTATATAACGTTATACGTTATATCGATATAGTATATAACGTTATACGTTATATCGTTATCGTATATAACGTTATACGTTATGTCGTAATACTACATAACGTTCTACGTTATATCGATATAGTATATAACGTTATACGTTATATCGATATAGTATATAACGTTATACGTTATATCGATATAGTATATAACGTTATACGTTACATCGATATAGTATATAACGTTATACGATATATAGTAATAGTATATAACGTTATACGTTATATCGTTATAGTATATAACGTTATACGTTATATCGATATAGTATATAACGTTATACGATATATAGTAATAGTATATAACGTTATACGTTATATCGTTATAGTATATAACGTTATACGTTATATCGATATAGTATATAACGTTCTACGTTATATCGATATAGTATATAACGTTATACGTTATATCGATATAGTATATAACGCTATACGTTATATCGATATAGTATATAACGTTATACGTTATATCGATATAGTATATAACGTTATACGATATATAGTAATAGTATATAACGTTATACGTTATATCGTTATAGTATATAACGTTATACGTTATATCGATATAGTATATAACGTTATACGTTATATCGTTATCGTATATAACGTTATACGTTATGTCGTAATACTACATAACGTTCTACGTTATATCGATATAGTATATAACGTTATACGTTATATCGATATAGTATATAACGTTATACGTTATATCGATATAGTATATAACGTTATACGTTACATCGATATAGTATATAACGTTATACGATATATAGTAATAGTATATAACGTTATACGTTATATCGTTATAGTATATAACGTTATACGTTATATCGATATAGTATATAACGTTATACGATATATAGTAATAGTATATAACGTTATACGTTATATCGTTATAGTATATAACGTTATACGTTATATCGATATAGTATATAACGTTCTACGTTATATCGTTATAGTATATAACGTTATACGTTATATCGATATAGTATATAACGTTATACGTTATATCGATATAGTATATAACGCTATACGTTATATCGATATAGTATATAACGTTATACGTTATATCGATATAGTATATAACGTTATACGTTATATCGTTATCGTATATAACGTTATACGTTATGTCGTAATACTACATAACACTATACGTTATGTCGTAATACTGACATAACACTATACGTTATATCGATATAGTATATAACGTTATACGTTTGTATCGTTATCGTATATAACGTTATACGTTATATCGTAATACCACATAACGTTATACGTTATATCGTTATCGTATATAACGTTATACGTTGTATCGTTATAGTATATAACGTATACGTTATATCGATATAGTATATAACGTTATACGATATATAGTAATAGTATATAACGTTATACGTTATATCGTAATACTACATAACGTTATACGTTATATCGTTATAGTATATAACGTTATACGTTATATCGTTATAGTATATAACGTTATACGTTATATCGTTATAGTATAACGTTATACGTTATATCGTTATAGTATATAACGTTATACGTTATATCGTTATAGTATATAACGTTATACGTTGTATCGTTATCGTATATAACGTTATACGTTATATCGTTATAGTATATAACGTTATACGTTATATCGTTATAGTATATAACGTTATACGTTATATCTTTATCGTACATAACGTTATACGTTATATCGTTATCGTATATAACGTCATACGTTATGTCGTAATACTACATAACGTTATACGTTATATCGTTATAGTATATAACGTTATACGTTATATCGATATAGTATATAACGTTCTACGTTGTATCGTTATAGTATATAACGTTATACGTTATATCGTTATCGTATATAACGTTATACGTTATATCGTTATCGTATATAACGTTATACGTTATATCGATATAGTATATAACGCTATACCCTATATCGTAATACTACATAACGTTTATACTTATTTCATTATCGTATATAACGTTATGCGTTATATCGATATAGTATATAACGTTATACGTTTTATCGTTATCGTATATAACGTTATACGTTATGTCGTAATACTACATAACGTTATACGTTATATCGTTATCGTATATAACGTTATACGTTATGTCGTAATACTACATAACGCTATACGTTATATCGATATAGTATATAACGTTATACGTTATATCGTTATCGTATATAACGTTATACGTTATATCGATATAGTATATAACGTTATACGTTATATCGATATAGTATATAACGTTATACGTTATATCGATATAGTATATAACGTTATACGTTATATCGTTATAGTAATAACGTTATACGTTATATCGATATAGTATATAATGTTATACGTTATATCGTTATCGTATATAACGTTATACGTTATATCGATATAGTATATAACGTTATACGTTATATCGTTATAGTATATAACGTTATACGTTATATCGTTATAGTATATAACGTTATACGTTATATCGTTATCGTACATAACGTTATACGTTATATCGTTATCGTATATAACGTTATACGTTATGTCGTAATACTACATAACGTTATACGTTATATCGTTATAGTATATAACGTTATACGTTATATCGTTATAGTATATAACGTTATACGTTGTATCGTTATCGTATATAACGTTATACGTTATATCGTTATCGTATATAACGTTATACGTTATGTCGTAATACTATATAACGTTATACGTTATATCGTAATACCACATAACGTTATACGTTATATCGTTATCGTATATAACGTTATACGTTGTATCGTTATAGTATATAACGTTATACGTTATATCGTTATCGTATATAACGTTATACGTTATATCGTTATCGTATATAACGTTATACGTTATATCGATATAGTATATAACGCTATACCCTATATCGTAATACTACATAACGTTATACGTTATTTCATTATTGTATATAACGTTATGCGTTATATCGATATAGTATATAACGTTATACGTTATATCGTTATCGTATATAACGTTATACGTTATGTCGTAATACTACATAACGTTATACGTTATATCGTTATAGTATATAACGTTATACGTATATCGATATAGTATATAACGTTATACGTTATATCGATATAGTATATAACGTTATACGTTATATCGATATAGTATATAACGTTATACGATATATAGTAATAGTATATAACGTTATACGTTATATCGTAATACTACATAACGTTATACGTTTAATCGTTATAGTATATAACGTTATACGTTATATCGTTTATAGTATAATAACGTTATACGTTATCTTAGTATATAACGTTATACGTTATATCGTTATAGTATATAACGTTATACGTTATATCGTTATAGTATATAACGTTATACGTTTGTATCGTTATCGTATATAACGTTATACGTTATATCGTTATAGTATATAACGTTATACGTTATATCGTTATAGTATATAACGTTATACGTTATATCGTTATCGTACATAACGTTATACGTTATATCGTTATCGTATATAACGTCATACGTTATGTCGTAATACTACATAACGTTATACGTTATATCGTTATAGTATATAACGTTATACGTTATATCGATATAGTATATAACGTTCTACGTTGTATCGTTATAGAATATAACGTTACACGTTATATCGTTATCGTATATAACGTTATACGTTATATCGTTTATCGTATATAACGTTATACGTTATATCGTTATCGTATATAACGTTATACGTTATATCGATATAGTATATAACGCTATACCCTATATCGTAATACTACATAACGTTATACGTTATTTCATTATCGTATATAACGTTATGCGTTATATCGATATAGTATATAACGTTATACGTTATATCGTTATCGTATATAACGTTATACGTTATGTCGTAATACTACATAACGTTATACGTTATATCGTTATCGTATATACGTTATACGTTATGTCGTAATACTACATAACGCTATACGTTATATCGATATAGTATATAACGTTATACGTTATATCGTTATCGTATATAACGTTATACGTTATATCGATATAGTATATAACGTTATACGTTATATCGATATAGTATATAACGTTATACGTTATATCGATATAGTATATAACGTTATACGTTATATCGTTATAGTATATAACGTTATACGTTATATCGATATAGTATATAATTGTTATACGTTATATCGTTATCGTATATAACGTTATACGTTATATCGATATAGTATATAACGTTATACGTTATATCGTTATAGTATATAACGTTATACGTTATATCGTTATAGTATATAACGTTATACGTTATATCGTTATCGTACATAACGTTATACGTTATATCGTTATCGTATATAACGTTATACGTTATGTCGTAATACTACATAACGTTATACGTTATATCGTTATAGTATATAACGTTATACGTTATATCGATATAGTATATAACGTTATACGTTATATCGTTATAGTATAACGTTATATGTTGTATCGTTATCGTATATAACGTTATACGTTATATCGTTATCGTATATAACGTTATACGTTATGTCGTAATACTACATAACGTTCTACGTTATATCGATATAGTATATAACGTTATACGCTATATCGATATAGTATATAACGTTATACGTTATATCGATATAGTATATATCGCTATACGTTATATCGATATAGTATATAACGTTATACGTTATATCGATATAGTATATAACGTTATACGATATATATCGTAATAGTATATAACGTTATACGTTATATCGATATAGTATATAACGTTATACGTTATATCGATATAGTATATAACGTTATACGATATATAGTAATAGTATATAACGTATACGTTATATCGTAATACTACATAACGTTATACGTTATATCGTTATAGTATATAACGTATACGTTATATCGTTATCGTACATAACGTTATACGTTATATCGTTATCGTATATAACGTTATACGTTATGTGGTAATACTACATAACGTTATACGTTATATCGTTATCGTATATAACGTTATACGTTATGTCGTAATACTACATAACGTTCTACGTTATATCGATATAGTATATAACGTTATACGTTATATCGATATAGTATATAACGTTTATACGTTATATCGATATAGTATATAACGTTATACGTTACATCGATATAGTATATAACGTTATACGATATATAGTAATAGTATATAACGTTATACGTTATATCGTTATAGTATATAACGTTATACGTTATATCGATATAGTATATAACGTTATACGATATATAGTAATAGTATATAACGTTATACGTTTATCGTTATAGTATATAACGTTATACGTTATATCGATATAGTATATAACGTTATACGTTATATCGTTATCGTATATAACGTTATACGTTATGTCGTAATACTACATAACGTTCTACGTTATATCGATATAGTATATAACGTTATACGTTTATATCGATATAGTATATAACGTTATACGTTATATCGATATAGTATATAACGTTATACGTTACATCGATATAGTATATAACGTTATACGATATATAGTAATAGTATATAACGTTATACGTTATATCGTTATAGTATATAACGTTATACGTTATATCGATATAGTATATAACGTTATACGATATAGTAATAGTATATAACGTTATACGTTATATCGTTATAGTATATAACGTTATACGTTATATCGATATAGTATATAACGTTCTACGTTATATCGTTTATAGTATATAACGTTATACGTTATATCGATATAGTATATAACGTTATACGTTATATCGATATAGTATATAACGCTATACGTTATATCGATATAGTATATAACGTTATACGTTATATCGATATAGTATATAACGTTATACGTTATATCGTTATCGTATATAACGTTATACGTTATGTCGTAATACTACATAACACTATACGTTATGTCGTAATACTACATAACGCTATACGTTATATCGATATAGTATATAACGTTATACGTTATATCGATATAGTATATAACGCTATACGTTATATCGATATAGTATATAACGTTATACGTTATATCGATATAGTATATAACGTTATACGTTATATCGATATAGTATATAACGTTATACGATATATAGTAATAGTATATAACGTTATACGTTATATCGTAATACTACATAACGTTATACGTTATATCGTTATAGTAATAACGTTACACGTTATATCGTTATAGTATATAACGTTATACGTTATATCGTTATAGTATATAACGTTATACGTTATATCGTTATAGCATATAACGTTATACGTTATATCGTTATAGTATATAACGTTATACGTTGTATCGTTATCGTATATAACGTTATACGTTATATCGTTATAGTATATAACGTTATACGTTATATCGTTATAGTATATAACGTTATACGTTATATCGTTATCGTACATAACGTTATACGTTATATCGTTATCGTATATAACGTCATACGTTATGTCGTAATACTACATAACGTTATACGTTATATCGTTATAGTATATAACGTTATACGTTATATCGATATAGTATATAACGTTCTACGTTGTATCGTTATAGTATATAACGTTATACGTTATATCGTTATCGTATATAACGTTATACGTTATATCGTTATCGTATATAACGTTATACGTTATATCGATATAGTATATAACGCTATACGTTATATCGTTATAGTATATAACGTTATACGTTATATCGTTATCGTATATAACGTTATACGTTATATCGATATGTATATACGTTATGCGTTATATCGTTATCGTATATAACGTTATACGTTATGTCGTAATACTACATAACGCTATACGTTATATCGATATAGTATATAACGTTATACGTTATATCGATATAGTATATAACGCTATACGTTATATCGATATAGTATATAACGTTATACGTTATATCGTTATAGTATATAACGTTATACGTTATATCGATATAGTATATAACGTTATACGATATATACTATATCGATATAACGTATAACGTTATATACTATAACGATATAACGTATACGTTATATACTATATCGATATAACGTATAGCGTTATATACTATATCGATATAACGTATAACGTTATATACTATATCGATATAACGTATAGCGTTATGTAGTATTACGACATAACGTATAACGTTATATCGTTATCGTATATAACGTTATACGTTATGGTCGTAATACTACATAACGCTATACGTTATATCGATATAGGTATATAACGTTATACGTTATATCGATATAGTATATAACGCTATACGTTATATCGATATAGTATATAACGTTATACTTATATCGTTATAGTATTAAACGTTATACGTTATATCGATATAGTATATATCGTATAACGTTATATACTATATCGATATAACGTATAACGTTATATACTATAACGATATAACGTATAACGTTTTATACTATATCGATATAACGTATAGCGTTATATACTATATCGATATAACGTATAACGTTATATACTATATCGATATAACGTATAGCGTTATGTAGTATTACGACATACGTATAACGTTATATACGATAACGATATAACGCATAACGTTATATACTATATCGATATAACGTATAACGTTATATACGATAACGATATAACGTAGAACGTTATATACTATAACGATATAACGTATAGCGTTATATACTATAGCGATTAAAACGTATAACGTTATATACGATAGACGATATAACGTATAACGTTATATACGATAACGATATAACGTATAACGTTATATACTATAACGATACAACGTAGAACGTTATATACTATATCGATATAACGAATAACGTTATATACTATAACGATATAACGTATAACGTTATGTAGTATTACGACATAACGTATGACGTTATATACGATAACGATATAACGTATAACGTTATGTACGATAACGATATAACGTATAACGTTATATACTATAACGATATAACGTATAACGTTATATACTATAACGATATAACGTATAACGTTATATACGATAACGATACAACGTATAACGTTATATACTATAACGATATAACGTATAACGTTATATGCTATAACGATATAACGTATAACGTTATATACTATAACGATATAACGTATAACGTTATATACTATAACGATATAACGTATAACGTTATATACTATAACGATATAACGTATAACGTTATGTAGTATTTACGATATAACGTATAACGTTATATTACTATTACTATATATCGTATAACGTTATATACTATATCGATATAACGTATAACGTTATATACTATATGCGATATAACGTATAACGTTATATACTATATCGATATAACGTATAGCGTTATATACTATATCGATATAACGTATAACGTTATATACTATATCGATATAACGTATAGCGTTATGTAGTATTACGACATAACGTATAGTGTTATGTAGTATTACGACATAACGTATAACGTTATATACGATAACGATTATAACGTATAACGTTATATACTATATCGATATAACGTATAACGTTATATACTATATCGATATAACGTATAGCGTTATATACTATACGATATAACGTATAACGTTATATACTATATCGATATAACGTATAACGTTATATACTATAACGATATAACGTAGAACGTTATATACTATATCGATATAACGTATAACGTTATATACTATAACGATAATAACGGATAACGTTATATACTATTACTATATATCGTATAACGTTATATACTATATCGATATAACGTATAACGTTATATACTATAACGATATAACGTATAACGTTATATACTATTACTATATATCGTATAACGTTAGTATACTATATCGATGTAACGTATAACGTTATATACTATATCGATATAACGTATAACGTTATATACTATATCGATATAACGTATAACGTTATATACTATATCGATATAACGTAGAACGTTATGTAGTATTACGACATAACGTATAACGTTATATACGATAACGATATAACGTATAACGTTATATACTATATCGATATAACGTATAACGTTAATATACTATAACGATATAACGTATAACGTTATATACGTATTACTATATATCGTATAACGTTATATACTATATCGATATAACGTATAACGTTATATACTATAACGATATAACGTATAACGTTATATACTATTACTATATATCGTATAACGTTATATACTATATCGATGTAACGTATAACGTTATATACTATATCGATATAACGTATAACGTTATATACTATATCGATATAACGTATACGTTATATACTATATCGATATAACGTAGAACGTTATGTAGTATTACGACATAACGTATAACGTTATATACGATAACGATATAACGTATAACGTTATGTAGTATTACCACATAACGTATAACGTTATATACGATAACGATATAACGTATAACGTTATGTACGATAACGATATAACGTATAACGTTATATACTATAACGATATAACGTATAACGTTAGTGTAGTATTACGATATAACGAATAACGTTATATACTTATTACTATATATCGTATATCGTTATATACTATATCGATATAACGTATAACGTTATATACTATTATCGATATAACGTATAACGTTATATACTATTACGATATATATCGTATAACGTTATATACTATATCGATATAACGGATAACGTTATATCTATATCGATATAACGTATAGCGATATTATACTATATCGATATAACGTATATCGTTATATCTTACTAAGTCGATATAGCGTATAACGTTATATACTATATCGATATAACGTAGAACGTTATGTAGTATTACGACATAACGTATAACGTTATATACGATAACGATATAACGTATAACGTTATATACGATAACGATACAACATATAACGTTATATACTATAACGATATAACGTATAACGTTATATACTTAGATCGATATAACGTTATACGTTATATACTATAACGATATAACGTATAACGTTATGTAGTATACGACATAACGTACTAACGTTATATACGATAACGATATAACGTATAACGTTATTGTACGATAACGATATAACGTATAACGTTATATACTATAACGATATATCGTATAACGTTATATACTATATAACGATATAACGTATAACGTTATATACTATATCGATATAACGTATAACGTTATATACGATAACGATATAACGTATAACCTTATATACTATATCGATATAACGTATAACGTTATATACTATAACGATATAACGTAAAACGTTATATACTATATCGATATAACGTATAACGTTATATACTATATCGATATAACGTATAACGTTATATACTATATCGATATAACGTATAACGTTATATACGATAACGATATAACGTATAACGTTTATATACTATATCGATATAACGTATAGCGTTATGTAGTATTACGACATAACGTATAACGTTATATACGATAACGATATAACGTATAACGTTATGTAGTATTACGACATAACGTATAACGTTATATACGATAACGATATAACGTATAACGTTATATACTATATCGATATAACGCATTACGTTATATACGATAATGAAATAACGTATAACGGTAGGTAGTATTACGATCTAGGGTATAGCGTTATATACTATATCGATATAACGTATAACGTTATATACGATAACGATATAACGTATACGTTATATACGATAACGATATAACGTATAACGTTATATACGATAACGATTATAACGTGTAACGTTTATATTCTATAACGATCCAACGTAGAACGTTATATACTATATCGATATAACTATAACGTTATATACTATAACGATATAACGTATAACGTTATGTAGTATTACGACATAACGTATGACGTTATATTACGATAACGATATAACGTATAACGTTTATGTACGATAACGATATAACGTATAACGTTATATACTATAACGATATAACGTATAACGTTATATACCTATAACGATATAACGTATAACGTTATATACGATAACGATACAACGTATAACGTTATATACTATAACGATATAACGTATAACGTTATATACTATAACGATATAACGTATAACGTTATATACTATAACGATATAACGTATAACGTTATATACTATAACGATATAAACGTATAACGTTATATACTATAACGATATAACGTATAACGTTATGTAGTATTACGATATAACGTATAACGTTATATACTATTACTATATATCGTATAACGTTATATACTATATCGATATAACGTATAACGTTATATACTATATCGATATAACGTATAACGTTATATTACTATATCGATATAACGTATAACGTTATATCTATAACGATATAACGTATAACGTTATGTAGTATTACGACATAACGTATAACGTTATATACGATACCGATATAACGTATAACGTTATATACTATATCGATATAACGCATACGTTATATACAAGAATGAAATAACGTATAACGTTATGTAGTATTACGATATAGGGTATAGCGTATATACTATATCGATATAACGTATAACGTTATATACGATAACGATATAACGTATAACGTTATATACGATAACGATATAACGTATAACGTTATATACTATAACGATACAACGTATAACGTTATATACGATAACGATATAACGTATAACGTTATGTGGTATTACGATATAACGTATACGTTATATAGTATTACGACATAACGTATAACGTTATATACGATAACGATATACGTATAACGTTATATACGATAAACGATACAACGTATAACGTTATATACTATAAACGATATAACGTATAACGTTATATACTATAACGATATAACGTATAACGTTATGTAGTATTACGACATAACGTATAACGTTATATACGATAACGATATAACGTATAACGTTATGTACGATAACAGATATAACGTATAACGTTATATACTATAACGATATAACGTATAACGTTTATACTATAACGATATAACGTATAACGTTCTATACTAATCGATATAACGTATAACGTTATATACGATAACGATATAACGTATAACATTATATACTTATATCGATATAACGTATAACGTTATATACTATAACGATATAACGTATAACGTTATATACTATATCGATATAACGTATAACGTTATATACATATCGATATAACGTATAACGTTATATACTATATCGATATAACGTATAACGTTATATACGATAACGATATAACGTATAACGTTATTATACTATATCGATATAACGTATAGCGTTATGTAGTATTACGACATAACGTATAACGTTATATACGATAACGATATAACGTATAACGTTATGTAGTATTACGACATAACGTATAACGTTTATATACGATAACGATAAAACGTATAACGTTATATACTATATCGATATACACGCATAACGTTATATACGATAATGAAATAACGAAAAACGTTATGTAGTATTACGATATAGGGTATAGCGTTATACTACTCTCTCGATATAACGTATAACGTTATATACGATAACGATATACGTATAACGTTATATACGATAACGATATAAACGTATAACGTTTTATTACTATACCGATACAACGTAGAACGTTATATACTATATCGATATAACGTATAACGTTAATACTATAACGATAGTAACGTATACGTTATGTAGTATTACGACATAACGTATGACGTTATATACGATAACGATATAACGTATAACGTTATGTACGATAAAGATATAACGTATAACGTTATATACTATAACGATATAACGTATAACGATATATACTATAACGATATAACGTATAACGTTATATACGATAACGATACAACGTATAACGTTATATACTATAACGATATAACGTATAACGTTATATACTATAACGATATAACGTATAACGTAATACTATAACGATATAACGTATAACGTTATATACTATAACGATATAACGTATAACGTTATATACTATATACGATATAACGTATAACGTTATGTAGTATTACGATATAACGTATAACGTATATACTATTACTATATATCGTATAACGTTATATACTATATCGATATAACGTATACACGTTATATACTATAACGATACAACGTATAACGTTATATACGATAACGATATAACGTATAACGTTATGTGGTATTACGATATAACGTTTAACGTTATATACGATAACGATACAACGTATAACGTTATATACTATATCGATATAACGTATAGTGTTATGTAGTATTACGACATAACGTATAGTGTTATGTAGTATTACGACATAACGTATAACGTTATATACGATAACGATATAACGTATAACGTTATATACTATATCGATATAACGTATAACGTTATATACTATATCGATATAACGTATAGCGTTATATACTATATCGATATAACGTATAACGTTATATACTATATCGATAAAACGTATAACGTTATATACTATAACGATATAACGTAGACACGATATATACTATAGCACGTTATAATACTATATCGATATAACGTATAACGTTATAGCTATAACGATATAACGTATAACGTTATATACTATTACTATATATCGTATAACGTTATATACTATATCGATATAACGTATACACGTTATATCTATAACGATATAACGTATAACGTTATATACTATTACTATATATCGTATAACGTTATATACTATATCGATGTAACGTATAACCGTTATATACTATATCGATATAACGTATAACGTTATATACTATATCGATATAACGTATAACGTTATAACTATATCGATATAACGTAGAACGTTATGTAGTATTACGACATAACGTATAACGTTATATACGATAACGATATAACGTATAACGTTATATACTATATCGATATAACGTATAACGTTATATACTATAACGATATAACGTATAACGTTATATACATTACTATATATCGTATAACGTTATATACTATATCGATATAACGTATAACGTTATATACTATATCGATTATAACGTATAGCGTTATATACTATATCGATATAACGTATAACGTTATATACTATATCGATATAACGTAGAACGTTATATACTATATCGATATAACGTATAACGTTATATACTATAACGATATAACGTATAACGTTATATACTATTTACTATATATCGTATAACGTTATATACTATATCGATATAACGTATAACGTTATATACTATAACGATATAACGTATAACGTTATATACTATTACTATATATCGTATAACGTTATATACTATATCGATGTAACGTATAACGTTATATACTATATCGATATAACGTATAACGTTATATACTATATCGATATAACGTATAACGTTATATACTATATCGATATAACGTAGAACGTTATGTAGTATACGACATAACGTATAACGTTATATACGATAACGATATAACGTATAACGTTATATACTATATCGATATAACGTATAACGTTATATACTATAACGATATAACGTATAACGTTATATACTATTACTATATATCGTATAACGTTATATACTATATCGATATAACGTATAACGTTATATACTATAACGATATACGTATAACGTTATATACTATATCGATATAACGTATAGCGTTATATACTATATCGATATAACGTATAACGTTATATACTATATCGATATAACGTATAGCGTTATGTAGTATTACGACATAACGTATAACGTTATATACGATAACGATATAACGCATAACGTTATATACTATATCGATATAACGTATAACGTTATATACGATAACGATATAACGTATAACGTTATACTATAACGATATAACGTATAGCGTTATATACTATATCGATATAACGTATAACGTTATATACGATAACGATATAACGTATAACGTTATATCGATAACGATATAACGTATAACGTTATATACTATAACGATACAACGTAGAACGTTATATACTATATCGATATAACGTATAACGTTATATACTATAACGACATAACGTATAACGTTATGTAGTATTACGACATAACGTATGACGTTATATACGATAACGATATAACGTATAACGTTATGTACGATAACGATATAACGTATAACGTTATATACTATAACGATATAACGTATAACGTTATATACTATAACGATATAACGTATAACGTTATATACGATAACGATACAACGTATAACGTTATATACTATAACGATATAACGTATAACGTTATATGCTATAACGATATAACGTATAACGTTATATACTATAACGATATAACGTATAACGTTATATACTATAACGATATAACGTATAACGTTATATACTATAACGATATAACGTATAACGTTATGTAGTATTACGATATAACGTATAACGTTATATACTATTACTATATATCGTATAACGTTATATACTATAATCGATATAACGTATAACGTTATATTACTATATCGATATAACGTATAACGTTATATACTATATCGATATAACGTATAGCGTTATATACTATATCGATCTAACGTATAACGTTATATACTATACTCGATATAACGTATAAGCGTTATGTAGTATTACGACATAACGTATAGTGTTATGTAGTATTACGACATAACGTATAACGTTATATACGATAACGATATACGTATAACGTTATATACTATATCGATATAACGTATAACGTTATATACTATAACGATATAACGTATAGCGTTATATACTATATCGATATAACGTATAACGTTATATACTATATCGATATAACGTATAACGTTATATACTATAACGATATAACGTAGAACGTTATACTATAATCGATATAACGTATAACGTTTATTACTATAACGATATAACGTATAACGTTTATATACTATTACTATATATCGTATAACGTTATATACTATAGCGATATAACGTATACGTTATATACTATAACGATATAACGTATAACGTTATATACTATTACTATATATCGTATAACGTTATACTTACTATATCGATGTAACGTATAACGTTATATACTATATCGATATAACGTATAGACGTTATATACTATATCGATATAACGTAAAACGTTATATACTATATCGATATAACGTAGAACGTTATGTAGTATTACGACATAACGTATAACGTTATATACGATAACGATATAACGTATAACGTTATATACTATATCGATATAACGTATAACGTTATATACATATAACGATATAACGTATAACGTTATATACTATTACTATATCTCGTATAACGTTATATACTATATCGATATAACGTATAACGTTATATACTATAACGATATAACGATTAACGTTATATACTATTACTATATATCGTATAACGTTATATACTATATCGATGTAACTTATAACGTTATATACTATATCGATATAACGTATAACGTTATATACTATAACGATATAACGTATAACGTTATATACTATATCGATATAACGTAGAACGTTATGTAGTATTACGACATAACGTATAACGTTATATACGATAACGATATAACGTATAACGTTATATGTAGTATTACCACATAACGTATAACGTATATACGATAACGATATAACGTAAACGTTATGTACGATAACGATATAACGTATAACGTTATATACTATAACGATATAACGTATAACGTTATGTAGTATTACGATATAACGTATAACGTTATATACTATTACTATATATTCGTATAACGTTATATACTATATCGATATAACGTATAACGTTATATCTATATCGATATAACGTATAACGTTATATACTATTACGATATATATCGTATAACGTTATATACTATATCGATATAACGTATAACGTTATATACTATATCGATATAACGTATAGCGATATATACTATATCGATATAAACGTATAACGTTATATACTATATCGATATAGCGTATAACGTTATATACTATATCGATATAACGTAGAACGTTAGTAGTATTACGACATAACGTATAACGTTATATACGATAACGATATAACGTATAACGTTATATACGATAACGATACAACATATAACGTTATATACTATAACGATATAACGTATAACGTTATATACTATATCGATATAACGTATAACGTTATATACTATAACGATATAACGTATAACGTTATGTAGTATTACGACATAACGTATAACGTTATATACGATAACGATATACCGTATAACGTTATGTACGATAACGATATAACGGTCTAACGTTATATACTATAACGATATAACGTATAACGTTTATACTATAACGATATAACGTATAACGTTATATACTATATCGATATAACGTATAACGTTATGGAGTATTACGACATAACGTATGACGTTATATACGATAACGATATAACCGTATAACGTTATGTACGATTAACGATATAACGTATAACGTTATGTAGTATTACGACATAACGTATAACGTTATATACGATAACGATATAACGTATAACGTTATATACTATATCGATATAACGCATAACGTTATATACGATAATGAAATAACGTATACGTATTGTAGTATTACGATATAGGGTATAGCTTATATACTATATCGATATACGTATAACGTTATATACGATAACGATTAACGTATACGTTATATACTATATCGATATAACGCATAACGTTATATACGATAATTGAAATAACGTATAACGTTATGTAGTATTACGATATAGGGTATAGCGTTATATACTATATCGATATAACGTATAACGTTATATACGATAACGATATAACGTATAACGTTATATACGATAACGATATAACGTATAACGTTATATACGATAACGATATAACGTGTAACGTTATATTCTATAACGATACAACGTAGAACGTTATATACTATATCGATATAACGTATAACGTTATATACTATAACGATAAACGTATAACGTTATGTAGTTATTACGACATAACGTATGACGTTATATACGATAACGATATAACGTATAACGTTATGTACGATAACGATATAACGTATAACGTTATATACTATACGATATAACGTATAACGTTATATACTATAACGATATAACGTATAACGTTATATACGATAACGATACAACGTATAACGTTATATACTATAACGATATAACGTATAACGTTATATACTATAACGATATAACGTATAACGTTATATACTATAACGATATAACGTATAACGTATATACTATAACGATATAACGTAAAACTTATATACTATAACGATATAACGTAGAACGTTATGTAGTATTACGATATAACGTATAACGTTATATACTATTACTATATATCGTATACCGTTATATACTATATCGATATAACGTATAACGTTATATACTATATCGATATAACGATAAACGTTATATACTATATCGATATAACGTATACCGTTATATACTATAACGATATAACGTATAACGTTATGTAGTATTACGACATAACGTATAACGTTATATACGATAACGATATAACGTATAACGTTATATACTATATCGATATAACGCATAACGTTATATACGATAATGAAATAACGTATAACGTTATGTAGTATTACGATAAAGGGTATAAGCGTTATATACTATATCGATATAACGTATAACGATATATACGATAACGATATAACGTATAACGTTATATACGATAACGATATAACGTATAACGTTATATACTATAACGATACAACGTATAACGTTATATACGATAACGATATAACGTATAACGTTATGTGGTATTACGATATAACGTATAACGTTATATAGTATTACGACATAACGTATAACGTTATATACGATAACGATATAACGTATAACGTTATATACGATAACGATACAACGTATAACGTTATATACTATAACGATATAACGTATAACGTTATATATACTATACGATATAACGTATAACGTTATGTAGTATTACGACATAACGTATAACGTTATATACGATAACGATATAACGTATAACGTTATGTACGATAACGATATAACGTAATCGTATATACTATAACGATATAACGTATAACGTTATATACTATAACGATATAACGTATAACGTTATATACTATATCGATATAACGTATAACGTTAAATACGATAACGATATAACGTATAACATTATATACTATATCGATATAACGTATAACGTTATATACTATAACGATATAACGTATAACGTTATATACTATATCGATATACGTATAACGTTATATACTATATCGATATAACGTATAACGTTATATACTATATCGATATAACGTATAACGTTATATACGATAACGATATAACGTATAACGTTATATACTATATCGATATAACGTATAGCGTTATGTAGTATTACGACATAACGTATAACGTTATATACGATAACGATATAACGTATAACGTTATGTAGTATTACGACATAACGTATAACGTATATACGATAACGATAAAACGTATAACGTTATATACTATATCGATATAACGCATAACGTTATATACGATA
Organism: Bombus affinis; assembly: GCF_024516045.1. Lineage (NCBI taxonomy): Eukaryota > Metazoa > Arthropoda > Insecta > Hymenoptera > Apidae > Bombus > Bombus affinis. Next base: position 103,810 of record NW_026109069.1, read on the forward strand.
ATGAAATAACGTATACCGTTATGTTAGTATTACGATATAGGGTATAGCGTTATATACTATATCGATATAACGTATAACGTTATTATACGATAACGATATACGTATAACGTTATATACGATAACGATATAACGTATAACGTTATATACTATAACGATACAACGTAGAACGTTATTACTATATATCGATATAACGTATAACGTTATATACTATAACGATATAACGTATAACGTTATGTAGTATTACGACATAACGTATGACGTTATATACGATAACGATATAACGTATAACGTTATGTACGATAAAGATATAACGTATAACGTTATATACTATAACGATATAACGTATAACGTTATATACTATAACGATATACGTATAACGTTATATACGATAACGATACAACGTATAACGTTATATACTATAACGATATAACGTATAACGTTATATACTAATAACGATATAACGTATAACGTTATACTATAACGATATAACGTATAACGTTATATACTAATAAACGATATAACGTATAACGTTATATACTATAACGATATAACGTATAACGTTATGTAGTATTACGATATAACGTTATAACGTTATATACTATTACTATATATCGTATAACGTTATATACTATATCGATATAACGTATAACGTTATATACTATAACGATACAACGTATAACGTTATATACGATAACGATATAACGTATTACGTTATGTGGTATTACGATATAACGTATAACGTTATATTCGATAACGATACAACGTATAACGTTATATACTATATCGATATAACGTATAGTGTTATGTAGTATTACGACATAACGTATAGTGTTATGTAGTATTACGACATAACGTATACGTTATATACGATAACGATATAACGTATAACGTTATATACTATATCGATATAACGTATAACGTTATATACTATATCGATATAACGTATAGCGTTATATACTTATATCGATATAACGTATAACGTTATATACTATATCGATATAACGTATAACGTTATATACTATAACGATATAACGTAGAACGTTATATACTATATCGATATAACGTATAACGTTATATACTATAACGATATAACGTATAACGTTATATACTATTACTATATATCGTATAACGTTATATACTATATCGATATAACGTATAACGTTATATACTATAACGATATAACGTAT
>NW_026109070.1:0-104731 GCF_024516045.1 Bombus affinis
ATACTATATAACGTTATACGCTATAACGTAATAGTATATAACGTTACACGTTATAACGTATTACTATATAACGTTATACGTTATAACGTAATACTATATCACGTTATACGTTATAACTTAATACTATATAACGTTATACGTTGTAACGTAATACTATATAACGTTATACGGTATAACGTAATAGTATATAACGTTACACGTTATAACGTATTACTATATAACGTTATACGTTATAACGTAATACTATATAACGTTTTACGTTATAACATAATACTATATAACGTTATACGTCATAATGATGTACTATATAACGTTATATGCTATAACGTAATACTATATAACGTTATACGTTATAACGTAATACTATATAACGTTATACGTTATAACTTAATACTATATAACGTTATACGTCATAATGATGTACTATATAACGTTATATGCTATAACGTAATACTATATAACGTTATACGTTATAACGTAATGCTATATAACGTTATACGTTATAACGTAATGCTATATAACGTTATACGTTATAACGTAATACTATATAACGTAATACGTTATAACATAATACTATAAAACGTTATACGCTATAACGTAATAGTATATAACGTTACACGTTATAACGTATTACTATATAACGTTATACGTTATAACGTAATACTATATAACGTTTTACGTTATAACCTAATACTATATAACGTTATACGTCATAATGATGGACTATATAACGTTATACGTTATAACGTAATACTATATAACGTTATACGTTATAACGTAATACTATATAACGTTATACGTTTTAACATAATACTATATAACGTTGTACGTCATAATGATGTACTATATAACGTTATATGCTATAACGTAATAGTATATAACGTTACACGTTATAACGTATTACTATATAACGTTATACGTTATAACGTAATACTATATAACGTTATACGCTATAACGTAATAGTATATAACGTTATACGCTATAACGTAATAGTATATAACGTTACACGTTATAACGTATTACTATATAACGTTATACGTTATAACATAATACTATATAACGTTATACGCTATAACGTAATACTATATAACGTTATACGCTATAACATAATACTATATAACGTTATACGTCATAATGATGTACTATATAACGTTATATGGTATAACGTAATAGTATATAACGTTACACGTTATAACGTATTACTATATAACGTTATACGTTATAACGTAATACTATATAACGTTATACGCTATAACGTTATAGTATATAACGTTACACGTTATAACGTATTACTATATAACGTTATACGTTATAACGTAATACTATATTACGTTTTACGTTATAACATAATACTATATAACGTTATACGTCATAATGATGTACTATATTACGTTATATGCTATAACGTAATACTATATAACGTTATACGTTATAACGTAATACTATATAACGTTATACGTTATAACATAATACTATATAACGTTATACGTCATAATGATGTACTATATAACGTTATACGCTATAACGTAATACTATATAACGTTACACGATTTAACGTATTACTATATAACGTTATACGTTATAACGTAATACTATATAACGTTATACGTTATAACGTAATACTATATAACGTTATACGCTATAACGTAATAGTATATAACGTTACACGTTATAACGTATTACTGTATAACGTTATACGTTATCACGTAATACTATATAACGTTACACGTTTTAACGTATTACTATATAACGTTATACGTTATAACGTAATACTATATAACGTTATACGTTATAACGTAATACTATATAACGTTATACGCTATAACGTAATAGTATATAACGTTACACGTTATAACGTATTACTATATAACGTTATACGCTATAACATAATACTATATAACGTTATACGTCATAATGATGTACTATATAACGTTATACGTTATAACGTAATACTATATAACGTTATACGTTATAACGTAATACTATATAACGTTATACGTTATAACATAATACTATATAACGGTATACGCTATAACGTAATAGTATATAACGTTACACGTTATAACGTATTACTATATAACGTTATACGTTATAACGTAATACTATATCACGTTATACGTTATAACGTAATACTATATAACGTTATACGTTGTAACGTAATACTATATAACGTTATACGGTATAACGTAATAGTATATAACGTTACACGTTATAACGTATTACTATATAACGTTATACGTTATAACGTAATACTATATAACGTTTTACGTTATAACATAATACTATATAACGTTATACGTCATAATGATGTACTATATAACGTTATATGCCATAACGTAATACTATATAACGTTATACGTTATAACGTAATACTATATAACGTTATACGTTATAACGTAATACTATATAACGTTATACGTTATAACTTAATACTATATAACGTTATACGTCATAATGATGTACTATATAACGATATATGCTATAACGTAATACTATATAACGTTATACGTTATAACGTAATGCTATATAACGTTATACGTTATAACGTAATACTATATAACGTAATACGTTATAACATAATACTATATAACGTTATACGCTATAACGGAATAGTATATAACGTTACACGTTATAACGTATTACTATATAACGTTATACGTTATAACGTAATACTATATAACGTTTTACGTTATAACCTAATACTATATAACGTTATACGTCATAATGATGGACTATATAACGTTATACGTTATAACGTAATACTATATAACGTTATACGTTATAACGTAATACTATATAACGTTATACGTTTTAACATAATACTATATAACGTTGTACGTCATAATGATGTACTATATAACGTTATATGCTATAACGTAATAGTATATAACGTTACACGTTATAACGTATTACTATATAACGTTATACGTTATAACGTAATACTATATAACGTTATACGCTATATCGTAATAGTATATAACGTTATACGCTATAACGTAATAGTATATAACGTTACACGTTATAACGTATTACTATATAACGTTATACGTTATAACGTAATACTATATAACGTTATACGCTATAACGTAATAGTATATAACGTTACACGTTATAACGTATTACTATATAACGTTATACGTTATAACGTAATACTATATAACGTTTTACGTTATAACATAATACTATATAACGTTATACGTTATAACATTATACTATATAACGTTATACGCTATAACGTAATAGTATATAACGTTACACGTTATAACGTATTACTATATAACGTTATACGTAATAACGTAATACTATATAACGTTATACGCTATAAGGTAATAGTATATAACGTTACACGTTATAACGTATTACTATATAACGTTATACGTTATAACATAATACTATATAACGTTATACGCTATAACGTAAAGTATATAACGTTACACGTTATAACGTATTACTATATAACCTTATATGTTATAACGTAATACTATATAACGTTATACGTTATAATGTAATACTATATAACGTTATACGCTATAACGTAATAGTATATAACGTTACACGATATAACGTATTACTATATAACGTTATACGTTATAACGTAATACTATATAACGTTACACGTTATAACGTAATACTATATAACGTTATACGTTATAACGTAATACTATTTAACGTTATACTTTATAACATAATACTATATAACGTTATACGTCATCATGATGTACTATATAACGTTATATGCTATAACGTAATACTATATAACGTTATACGCTATAACGTAATAGTATATAACGTTACACGTTTTAACGTATTACTATATAACGTTATACTTTATAACGTAATACTATATAACGTTATACGTTATAACGTAATACTATATAACGTTATACGCTATAACATAATACTATACAACGTTATACGTCATAATGATGTACTATATAACGTTATATGCTATAACGTAATACTATATAACGTTATACGTTATAACGTAATAGTATATAACGTTACACGTTATAACGTATTACTATATAACGTTACACGTCATAATGATGTACTATATAACGTTATATGCTATAACGTAATACTATATAACGTTATACGTTATAACGTAATACTATATAACGTTATACGTTATAACATAATACTATATAACGTTATACGTCATAATGATGTACTATATAACGTTATACGTTATAACGTAATACTATATAACGTTATACGTTATAACATAATACTATATAACGTTATACGCTATAACGTAATAGTATATAACGTTACACGTTATAACGTATTACTATATAACGTTATACGTTATAACATAATACTATATAACGTTCTACGTCATAATGATGTACTATATAACGTTATAGGTCATAATGATGTACTATATAACGTTATACGTTATAACGTAATACTATATAACGTTATACGTTATAACGTAATACTATATAACGTTATACGTTATAACATAATACTATATAACGTTATACGCTATAACGTAATAGTATATAACGTTACACGTTATAACGTATTACTATATAACGTTATACGTTATAACGTAATACTATATAACGTTATACGCTATAACATAATAGTATATAACGTTACACGTTATAACGTATTACTATATAACGTTATACGCTATAACGTAATAGTGTATAACGTTACACATTATAACGTTTTACTATATAACGTTATACGTTATAACGTAATACTATATAAGGGTTTACGTTATAACGTAATACTATATAACGTTATACGATATAACGTAATACTATATACCGTTATACGTTATAACATAATACTATATAACGTTATAAGTTATAACGTAATACTATACAACGTTATACGTTATAACGTATTACTATATAACGTTATACTCTATAACGTAATACTATATAACGTTTTACGTTATAACATAATACTCTATAACATTATACGTCATAATGATGTACTATATAACGTTATATGCTATAACGTAATACTATATAACGTTATACGTTATAACGTAATACTATATAACGTTATACGTTATAACATAATACTATATAACGTTATACGTTATAACGTAATAGTATATAACGTTACACGTCATAACGTATTACTATATAACGTTATACGTTATAACGTAATACTATATAACGTTATACGTTATAACATAATACTATATAACGTTATACGTCATAATGATGTACTATATAACTTTATATGCTATAACGTATTACTATATAGCGTTATACGTTATAACGTAATACTATATAACGTTTTACGTTATAACATAATACTATATAACGTTATAAGTTATAACGTTATACTGTATAACGTTATACGTTATAACGTATTACTATATAACGTTATACGTTATAACGTAATACTATATAACGTATTACGTTATAACATAATACTATATAACGTTATACGTCATAATGATGTACTATATAACGCTATATGCTATAACGTAATACTATATAACGTTATACGTTATAACGTAATACTATATAACGTTATACGTTATAACATAATACTATATAACGTTATGCGTCATAATGATGTACTATATAACGTTATACGTTATAACGTAATACTATATAACGTTATACGTTATAACGTAATACTATATAACGTTATACGTTATAACATAATACTATATAACGTTATACGCTATAACGTAATAGTACATAACGTTATACGACATAATGATGTACTATATAACGTTATACGTTATAACGTAATACTATATAACGTTATACGTTATAACGTAATACTATATAACGTTATACGTTATAACATAATACTATATAACGTTATACGCTATAACGTAATAGTATATAACGTTACACGTTATAACGTCTTACTATATAACGTTATACGTTATAACGTAATACTATATAACGTTATACGTTATAACATAATACTATATAACGTTATACGCTATAACGTAATAGTATATAACGTTACACGTTATAACGTATTACTATATAACGTTATACGTTATAACATAATACTATATAACGTTATACGTCATAATGATGTACTATATAACGTTATATGCTATAACGTATTACTATATAACGTTTTACGTTATAACGTAATACTATATAACGTATTACGTTATAACATAATACTATATAACGTTATACGTCATAATGATGTACTATATAACGCTATATGCTATAACGTAATACTATATAACGTTATACGTTATAACGTAATACTATATAACGTTATACGCTATAACGTAATAGTATATAACGTTACACGTTATAACGTCTTACTATATAACGTTATACGTTATAACGTAATACTATATAACGTTATACGTTATAACATAATACTATATAACGTTATACGCTATAACGTAATAGTATATAACGTTACACGTTATAACGTATTACTATATAACGTTATACGTTATAACATAATACTATATAACGTTATACGTCATAATGATGTACTATATAACGTTATATGCTATAACGTATTACTATATAACGTTTTACGTTATAACGTAATACTATATAACGTATTACGTTATAACATAATACTATATAACGTTATACGTCATAATGATGTACTATATAACGCTATATGCTATAACGTAATACTATATAACGTTATACGTTATAACGTAATACTATATAACCTTATACGTTATAACGTAATACTATATAACGTTATACGCTATAACGTAATAGTACATAACGTTATACGACATAATGATGTACTATATAACGTTATACGTTATAACGTAATACTATATAACGTTATACGTTATAACGTAATACTATATAACGTTATACGTTATAACATAATACTATATAACGTTATACGCTATAACGTAATAGTATATAACGTTACACGTTATAACGTATTTCTATATAACGTTATACGTTATAACGTAATACTATATAACGTTATACGTTATAACATAATACTATATAACGTTATACGTCATAATGATGTACTATATAACGTTATATGCTATAACGTATTACTATATAACGTTTTACGTTATAACGTAATACTATATTACGATTTACGTTATAACATAATACTATATAACGTTATAAGTTATAACGTAATACTATATAACGTTACACGTTATAACGTAACACTATATACCGTTATACGTTATAACATAATACTATATAACGTTATACGTCATAATGATGTACTATATATCGTTATACGTTATAACATAATACTATATAACGATATAAGTTATAACGTAATACTATATAACGTTATACGCTATAACGTAATAGTATATAACGTTACACGTTTTAACGTATTACTATATAACGTTATACTTTATAACGTAATACTATATAACGTTATACGTTATAACGTAATACTATATAACGTTATATGCTATAACGTAATACTATATAACGTTATACGCTATAACGTAATAGTATATAACGTTACACGTTTTAACGTATTACTATATAACGTTATACTTTATAACGTAATACTATATAACGTTATACGTTATAACGTAATACTATATAACGTTATACGCTATAACATAATACTATACAACGTTATACGTCATAATGATGTACTATATAACGTTATATGCTATAACGTAATACTATATAACGTTATACGTTATAACGTAATAGTATATAACGTTACACGTTATAACGTATTACTATATAACGTTACACGTCATAATGATGTACTATATAACGTTATATGCTATAACGTAATACTATATATCGTTATACGTTATAACTTAATACTATATAACGTTATACGTTATAACATAATACTATATAACGTTATACGTCATAATGATGTACTATATAACGTTATACGTTATAACGTAATACTATATAACGTTATACGTTATAACATAATACTATATAACGTTATACGCTATAACGTAATAGTATATAACGTTACACGTTATAACGTATTACTATATAACGTTATACGTTATAACATAATACTATATAACGTTCTACGTCATAATGATGTACTATATAACGTTATAGGTCATAATGATGTACTATATAACGTTATACGTTATAACGTAATACTATATAACGTTATACGTTATAACATAATACTATATAACGTTATACGCTATAACGTAATAGTATATAACGTTACACGTTATAACGTATTACTATATAACGTTATACGTTATAACGTAATACTATATAACGTTATACGCTATAACATAATAGTATATAACGTTACACGTTATAACGTATTACTATATAACGTTATACGCTATAACGTAATAGTGTATAACGTTACACATTATAACGTTTTACTATATAACGTTATACGTTATAACGTAATACTATATAAGGGTTTACGTTATAACGTAATACTATATAACGTTATACGATATAACGTAATACTATATACCGTTATACGTTATAACATAATACTATATAACGTTATAAGTTATAACGTAATACTATACAACGTTATACGTTATAACGTATTACTATATAACGTTATACTCTATAACGTAATACTATATAACGTTTTACGTTATAACATAATACTCTATAACGTTATACGTCATAATGATGTACTATATAACGTTATATGCTATAACGTAATACTATATAACGTTATACGTTATAACGTAATACTATATAACGTTATACGTTATAACATAATACTATATAACGTTATACGTTATAACGTAATAGTATATAACGTTACACGTCATAACGTATTACTATATAACGTTATACGTTATAACGTAATACTATATAACGTTATACGTTATAACATAATACTATATAACGTTATACGTCATAATGATGTACTATATAACTTTATATGCTATAACGTATTACTATATAGCGTTATACGTTATAACGTAATACTATATAACGTTTTACGTTATAACATAATACTATATAACGTTATAAGTTACAACGTTATACTGTATAACGTTATACGTTATAACGTATTACTATATAACGTTATACGTTATAACGTAATACTATATAACGTATTACGTTATAACATAATACTATATAACGTTATACGTCATAATGATGTACTATATAACGCTATATGCTATAACGTAATACTATATAACGTTATACGTTATAACGTAATACTATATAACGTTATACGTTATAACGTAATACTATATAACGTTATACGTTATAACATAATACTATATAACGTTATACGTCATAATGATGTACTATATAACGTTATACGTTATAACGTAATACTATATAACGTTATACGTTATAACGTAATACTATATAACGTTATACGTTATAACATAATACTATATAACGTTATACGCTATAACGTAATAGTACATAACGTTATACGACATAATGATGTACTATATAACGTTATACGTTATAACGTAATACTATATAACGTTATACGTTATAACGTAATACTATATAACGTTATACGTTATAACATAATACTATATAACGTTATACGCTATAACGTAATAGTATATAACGTTACACGTTATAACGTATTACTATATAACGTTATACGTTATAACGTAATACTATATAACGTTATACGTTATAACATAATACTATATAACGTTATACGCTATAACGTAATAGTATATAACGTTACACGTTATAACGTATTACTATATAACGTTATACGTTATAGCATAATACTATATAACGTTATACGTCATAATGATGTACTATATAACGTTATACGCTATAACGTAATAGTACATAACGTTATACGACATAATGATGTACTATATAACGTTATACGTTATAACGTAATACTATATAACGTTATACGTTATAACGTAATACTATATAACGTTATACGTTATAACATAATACTATATAACGTTATACGCTATAACGTAATAGTATATAACGTTACACGTTATAACGTATTACTATATAACGTTATACGTTATAACGTAATACTATATAACGTTATACGTTATAACATAATACTATATAACGTTATACGCTATAACGTAATAGTATATAACGTTACACGTTATAACGTATTACTATATAACGTTATACGTTATAGCATAATACTATATAACGTTATACGTCATAATGATGTACTATATAACGTTATATGCTATAACGTATTACTATATAACGTTTTACGTTATAACGTAATACTATATAGCGTATTACGTTATAACATAATACTATATAACGTTATACGTCATAATGATGTACTATATAACGCTATATGCTATAACGTAATACTATATAACGTTATACGTTATAACGTAATACTATATAACGTTATACGTTATAACGTAATACTATATAACGTTATACGCTATAACGTAATAGTACATAACGTTATACGACATAATGATGTACTATATAACGTTATACGTTATAACGTAATACTATATAACGTTATACGTTATAACGTAATACTATATAACGTTATACGTTATAACATAATACTATATAACGTTATACGCTATAACGTAATAGTATATAACGTTACACGTTATAACGTATTACTATATAACGTTATACGTTATAACGTAATACTATATAACGTTATACGTTATAACATAATACTATATAACGTTATACGTCATAATGATGTACTATATAACGTTATATGCTATAACGTATTACTATATAACGTTTTACGTTATAACGTAATACTATATTACGATTTACGTTATAACATAATACTATATAACGTTATAAGTTATAACGTAATACTATATAACGTTACACGTTATAACGTAACACTATATACCGTTATACGTTATAACATAATACTATATAACGTTATACGTCATAATGATGTACTATATATCGTTATACGTTATAACATAATACTATATAACGATATAAGTTATAACGTAATACTATATAACGTTATACGTTGGAACGTAATACTATAAAACGTTATACGTTATAACGTAATACTATATAACGTTATACGCTATAACATAATACTATATAACGTTATACGTCATAATGATGTACTATATAACGTTATATGCTATAACGTAATAGTATATAACGTTACACGTTATAACGTATTACTATATAACGTTATACGTTATAACGTAATACTATATAACGTTATACGCTATAACGTAATAGTATATAACGTTACACGTTATAACGTATTACTATATAACGTTATACGTTATAACGTAATACTATATAACGTTACACGTTTTAACGTATTACTATATAACGTTATACGTTATAACGTAATACTATATAACGTTTTACGTTATAACATAATACTATATAACGTTATACGTCATAATGATGTACTATATAACGTTATATGCTATAACGTAATACTATATAACGTTATACGCTATAACGTAATACTATATAACGTTATACGTTATAACATAATACTATATAACGTTATACGCTATAACGTAATAGTATATAACGTTACACGTTATAACATAATACTATATAACGTTATACGCTATAACGTAATAGTATATAACGTTACACGTTATAACGTATTACTATATAACGTTATACGTTATAACGTAATACTATATAACGTTATACGCTATAACATAATAGTATATAACGTTACACGTTATAACGTATTACTATATAACGTTATACGCTATAACGTAATAGTGTATAACGTTACACATTATAACGTTTTACTATATAACGTTATACGTTATAACGTAATACTATATAAGGGTTTACGTTATAACGTAATACTATATAACGTTATACGATATAACGTAATACTATATACCGTTATACGTTATAACATAATACTATATAACGTTATAAGTTATAACGTAATACTATACAACGTTATACGTTATAACGTATTACTATATAACGTTATACTCTATAACGTAATACTATATAACGTTTTACGTTATAACATAATACTCTATAACGTTATACGTCATAATGATGTACTATATAACGTTATATGCTATAACGTAATACTATATAACGTTATACGTTATAACGTAATACTATATAACGTTATACGTTATAACATAATACTATATAACGTTATACGTTATAACGTAATAGTATATAACGTTACACGTCATAACGTATTACTATATAACGTTATACACTATAACGTAATACTATATAACGTTATACGTTATAACATAATACTATATAACGTTATACGTCATAATGATGTACTATATAACTTTATATGCTATAACGTATTACTATATAGCGTTATACGTTATAACGTAATACTATATAACGTTTTACGTTATAACATAATACTATATAACGTTATAAGTTATAACGTTATACTGTATAACGTTATACGTTATAACGTATTACTATATAACGTTATACGTTATAACGTAATACTATATAACGTAATACGTTATAACATAATACTATATAACGTTATACGTCATAATGATGTACTATATAACGCTATATGCTATAACGTAATACTATATAACGTTATACGTTATAACGTAATACTATATAACGTTATACGTTATAACGTAATACTATATAACGTTATACGTTATAACATAATACTATATAAAGTTATACGCTATAACGTAATAGTATATAACGTTACACGTTATAACGTATTACTATATAACGTTATACGTTATAACGTAATACTATATAACGTTATACGTTATAACATAATACTATATAACGTTATACGCTATAACGTAATAGTATATAACGTTACACGTTATAACGTATTACTATATAACGTTATACGTTATAACATAATACTATATAACGTTATACGTCATAATGATGTACTATATAACGTTATATGCTATAACGTATTACTATATAACGTTTTACGTTATAACGTAATACTATATAACGTATTACGTTATAACATAATACTATATAACGTTATACGTCATAATGATGTACTATATAACGCTATATGCTATAACGTAATACTATATAACGTTATACGTTATAACGTAATAGTATATAACGTTACACGTTATAACGTATTACTATATAACGTTATACGTAATAACGTAATACTATATAACGTTATACGCTATAAGGTAATAGTATATAACGTTACACGTTATAACGTATTACTATATAACGTTATACGTTATATCGTAATACTATATAACGTTATACGTTATAACGTAATACTATATAACGTTATACGTCATAACATAATACTATATAACGTTATACGTCATAATGATGTACTATATAACGTTATATGCTATAACGTATTACTATATAACGTTTTACGTTATAACGTAATATTATATTACGATTTACGTTATAACATAATACTATATAACGTTATAAGTTATAACGTAATACTATATAACGTTACACGTTATAACGTAACACTATATACCGTTATACGTTATAACATAATACTATATAACGTTATACGTCATAATGATGTACTATATATCGTTATACGTTATAACATAATACTATATAACGATATAAGTTATAACGTAATACTATATAACGTTATACGTTGTAACGTAATACTATAAAACGTTATACCTTATAACGTAATACTATATAACGTTATACGCTATAACATAATACTATATAACGTTATACGTCATAATGATGTACTATATAACGTTATATGCTATAACGTAATAGTATATAACGTTACACGTTATAACGTATTACTATATAACGTTATACGTTATAACGTAATACTATATAACGTTATACGCTATAACGTAATAGTATATAACGTTACACGTTATAACGTATTACTATATAACGTTATACGTTATAACGTAATACTATATTACGTTTTACGTTATAACATAATACTATATAACGTTATACGTCATAATGATGTACTATATTACGTTATATGCTATAACGTAATACTATATAACGTTATACGTTATAACGTAATACTATATAACGTTATACGTTATAACATAATACTATATAACGTTATACGTCATAATGATGTACTATATAACGTTATACGCTATAACGTAATAGTATATAACGTTACACGTTTTAACGTATTACTATATAACGTTATACGTTATAACGTAATACTATATAACGTTATACGTTATAACGTAATACTATATAACGTTATACGCTATAACGTAATAGTATATAACGTTACACGTTATAACGTATTACTATATAACGTTATACGTTATAACGTAATACTATATAACGTTACACGTTTTAACGTATTACTATATAACGTTATACGTTATAACGTAATACTATATAACGTTATACGTTATAACGTAATACTATATAACGTTATACGCTATAACGTAATAGTATATAACGTTACACGTTATAACGTATTACTATATAACGTTATACGCTATAACATAATACTATACAACGTTATACGTCATAATGATGTACTATATAACGTTATATGCTATAACGTAATACTATATAACGTTATACGTTATAACGTAATACTATATAACGTTATACGCTATAACATAATACTATACAACGTTATATGTCATAATGATGTACTATATAACGTTATATGCTATAACGTAATACTATATAACGTTATACGTTATAACGTAATACTATATAAGGGTTTACGTTATAACGTAATACTATATAACGTTATACGTTATAACATAATACTATATAACGTTATACGCTATAACGTAATAGTATATAACGTTACACGTTATAACGTAATACTATATAACGTTTTACGTTATAACGTAATACTATATAACGTTTTACGTTATAACATAATACTATATAACGTTATACGTCATAATGATGTACTATATAACGTTATATGCTATAACGTAATACTATATAACGTTATACGCTATAACGTAATACTATATAACGTTATACGTTTTAACATAATACTATATAACGTTGTACGTCATAATGATGTACTATATAACGTTATATGCTATAACGTAATAGTATATAACGTTACACGTTATAACGTATTACTATATAACGTTATACGTTATAACGTAATACTATATAACGTTATACGCTATAACGTAATAGTATATAACGTTATACGCTATAACGTAATAGTATATAACGTTACACGTTATAACGTATTACTATATAACGTTATACGTTATAACGTAATACTATATAACGTTATACGCTATAACGTAATAGTATATAACGTTACACGTTATAACGTATTACTATATAACGTTATACGTTATAACGTAATACTATATAACGTTTTACGTTATAACATAATACTATATAACGTTATACGTTATAACATAATACTATATAACGTTATACGCTATAACGTAATAGTATATAACGTTACACGTTATAACGTATTACTATATAACGTTATACGTAATAACGTAATACTATATAACGTTATACGCTATAAGGTAATAGTATATAACGTTACACGTTATAACGTATTACTATATAACGTTATACGTTATATCGTAATACTATATAACGTTATACGTTATAACGTAATACTATATAACGTTATACGCTATAACATAATACTATACAACGTTATACGTCATAATGATGTACTATATAACGTTATATGCTATAACGTAATACTATATAACGTTATACGTTATAACGTAATGCTATATAACGTTATACGTTATAACGTAATACTATATAACGTAATACGTTATAACATAATACTATATAACGTTATACGCTATAACGTAATAGTATATAACGTTACACGTTATAACGTATTACTATATAACGTTTTACGTTATAACCTAATACTATATAACGTTATACGTTATAATGATGGACTATATAACGTTATACGTTATAACGTAATACTATATAACGTTATACGTTATAACGTAATACTATATAACGTTATACGTTTTAACATAATACTATATAACGTTGTACGTCATAATGATGTACTATATAACGTTATATGCTATAACGTAATAGTATATAACGTTACACGTTATAACGTATTACTATATAACGTTATACGTTATAACGTAATACTATATAACGTTATACGCTATAACGTAATAGTATATAACGTTATACGCTATAACGTAATAGTATATAACGTTACACGTTATAACGTATTACTATATAACGTTATACGTTATAACGTAATACTATATAACGTTATACGCTATAACGTAATAGTATATAACGTTACACGTTATAACGTATTACTATATAACGTTATACGTTATAACGTAATACTATATAACGTTATACGCTATAACGTAATAGTATATAACGTTATACGCTATAACGTAATAGTATATAACGTTACACGTTATAACGTATTACTATATAACGTTATACGTTATAACGTAATACTATATAACGTTATACGCTATAACGTAATAGTATATAACGTTACACGTTATAACGTATTACTATATAACGTTATACGTTATAACGTAATACTATATAACGTTTTACGTTATAACATAATACTATATAACGTTATACGTTATAACATAATACTATATAACGTTATACGCTATAACGTAATAGTATATAACGTTACACGTTATAACGTATTACTATATAACGTTATACGTAATAACGTAATACTATATAACGTTATACGCTATAAGGTAATAGTATATAACGTTACACGTTATAACGTATTACTATATAACGTTATACGTTATATCGTAATACTATATAACGTTATACGTTATAACGTAATACTATATAACGTTATACGCTATAACATAATACTATACAACGTTATACGTCATAATGATGTACTATATAACGTTATATGCTATAACGTAATACTATATAACGTTATACATTATAACGTAATACTATATAAGGGTTTACGTTATAACGTATTACTATATAACGTTATACGTTATAACGTAATACTATATAACGTTATACGCTATAACGTAATAGTATATAACGTTATACGCTATAACATAATACTATACAACGTTATACGTCATAATGATGTACTATATAACGTTATATGCTATAACGTAATACTATATAACGTTATACGTTATAACGTAATACTATATAATGTTATACGTAATAACGTAATACTATATAACGTTATACGCTATAAGGTAATAGTATATAACGTTACACGTTATAACGTATTACTATATAACGTTATACGTTATATCGTAATACTATATAACGTTATACGTTATAACGTAATACTATATAACGTTATACGCTATAACATAATACTATACAACGTTATACGTCATAATGATGTACTATATAACGTTATATGCTATAACGTAATACTATATAACGTTATACGTTATAACGTAATACTATATAACGTTATACGCTATAACATAATACTATACAACGTTATATGTCATAATGATGTACTATATAACGTTATATGCTATAACGTAATACTATATAACGTTATACGTTATAACGTAATACTATATAAGGGTTTACGTTATAACGTAATACTATATAACGTTATACGTTATAACATAATACTATATAACGTTATACGCTATAACGTAATAGTATATAACGTTACACGTTATAACGTAATACTATATAACGTTTTACGTTATAACGTAGTACTATATAACGTTTTACGTTATAACATAATACTATATAACGTTATACGTCATAATGATGTACTATATAACGTTATAAGCTATAACGTAATACTATATAACGTTATACGCTATAACGTAATACTATATAACGTTATACGTTTTAACATAATACTATATAACGTTGTACGTCATAATGATGTACTATATAACGTTATATGCTATAACGTAATGGTATATAACGTTACACGTTATAACGTATTACTATATAACGTTATACGTTATAACGTAATACTATATAACGTTATACGCTATAACGTAATAGTATATAACGTTATACGCTATAACGTAATAGTATATAACGTTACACGTTATAACGTATTACTATATAACGTTATACGTTATAACGTAATACTATATAACGTTATACGCTATAACGTAATAGTATATAACGTTACACGTTATAACGTATTACTATATAACGTTATACGTTATAACGTAATACTATATAACGTTTTACGTTATAACATAATACTATATAACGTTATACGTTATAACATAATACTATATAACATTATACGCTATAACGTAATAGTATATAACGTTACACGTTATAACGTATTACTATATAACGTTATACGTAATAACGTAATACTATATAACGTTATACGCTATAAGGTAATAGTATATAACGTTACACGTTATAACGTATTACTATATAACGTTATACGTTATATCGTAATACTATATAACGTTATACGTTATAACGTAATACTATATAACGTTATACGTCATAACATAATACTATATAACGTTATACGTCATAATGATGTACTATATAACGTTATATGCTATAACGTATTACTATATAACGTTTTACGTTATAACGTAATATTATATTACGATTTACGTTATAACATAATACTATATAACGTTATAAGTTATAACGTAATACTATATAACGTTACACGTTATAACGTAACACTATATACCGTTATACGTTATAACATAATACTATATAACGTTATACGTCATAATGATGTACTATATATCGTTATACGTTATAACATAATACTATATAACGATATAAGTTATAACGTAATACTATATAACGTTATACGTTGTAACGTAATACTATAAAACGTTATACGTTATAACGTAATACTATATAACGTTATACGCTATAACATAATACTATATAACGTTATACGTCATAATGATGTACTATATAACGTTATATGCTATAACGTAATAGTATATAACGTTACACGTTATAACGTATTACTATATAACGTTATACGTTATAACGTAATACTATATAACGTTATACGCTATAACGTAATAGTATATAACGTTACACGTTATAACGTATTACTATATAACGTTATACGTTATAACGTAATACTATATTACGTTTTACGTTATAACATAATACTATATAACGTTATACGTCATAATGATGTACTATATTACGTTATATGCTATAACGTAATACTATATAACGTTATACGTTATAACGTAATACTATATAACGTTATACGTTATAACATAATACTATATAACGTTATACGTCATAATGATGTACTATATAACGTTATACGCTATAACGTAATAGTATATAACGTTACACGTTTTAACGTATTACTATATAACGTTATACGTTATAACGTAATACTATATAACGTTATACGTTATAACGTAATACTATATAACGTTATACGCTATAACGTAATAGTATATAACGTTACACGTTATAACGTATTACTATATAACGTTATACGTTATAACGTAATACTATATAACGTTACACGTTTTAACGTATTACTATATAACGTTATACGTTATAACGTAATACTATATAACGTTATACGTTATAACGTAATACTATATAACGTTATACGCTATAACGTAATAGTATATAACGTTACACGTTATAACGTATTACTATATAACGTTATACGCTATAACATAATACTATACAACGTTATACGTCATAATGATGTACTATATAACGTTATATGCTATAACGTAATACTATATAACGTTATACGTTATAACGTAATACTATATAACGTTATACGCTATAACATAATACTATACAACGTTATATGTCATAATGATGTACTATATAACGTTATATGCTATAACGTAATACTATATAACGTTATACGTTATAACGTAATACTATATAAGGGTTTACGTTATAACGTAATACTATATAACGTTATACGTTATAACATAATACTATATAACGTTATACGCTATAACGTAATAGTATATAACGTTACACGTTATAACGTAATACTATATAACGTTTTACGTTATAACGTAATACTATATAACGTTTTACGTTATAACATAATACTATATAACGTTATACGTCATAATGATGTACTATATAACGTTATATGCTATAACGTAATACTATATAACGTTATACGCTATAACGTAATACTATATAACGTTATACGTTTTAACATAATACTATATAACGTTGTACGTCATAATGATGTACTATATAACGTTATATGCTATAACGTAATAGTATATAACGTTACACGTTATAACGTATTACTATATAACGTTATACGTTATAACGTAATACTATATAACGTTATACGCTATAACGTAATAGTATATAACGTTATACGCTATAACGTAATAGTATATAACGTTACACGTTATAACGTATTACTATATAACGTTATACGTTATAACGTAATACTATATAACGTTATACGCTATAACGTAATAGTATATAACGTTACACGTTATAACGTATTACTATATAACGTTATACGTTATAACGTAATACTATATAACGTTTTACGTTATAACATAATACTATATAACGTTATACGTTATAACATAATACTATATAACGTTATACGCTATAACGTAATAGTATATAACGTTACACGTTATAACGTATTACTATATAACGTTATACGTAATAACGTAATACTATATAACGTTATACGCTATAAGGTAATAGTATATAACGTTACACGTTATAACGTATTACTATATAACGTTATACGTTATATCGTAATACTATATAACGTTATACGTTATAACGTAATACTATATAACGTTATACGCTATAACATAATACTATACAACGTTATACGTCATAATGATGTACTATATAACGTTATATGCTATAACGTAATACTATATAACGTTATACGTTATAACGTAATGCTATATAACGTTATACGTTATAACGTAATACTATATAACGTAATACGTTATAACATAATACTATATAACGTTATACGCTATAACGTAATAGTATATAACGTTACACGTTATAACGTATTACTATATAACGTTTTACGTTATAACCTAATACTATATAACGTTATACGTTATAATGATGGACTATATAACGTTATACGTTATAACGTAATACTATATAACGTTATACGTTATAACGTAATACTATATAACGTTATACGTTTTAACATAATACTATATAACGTTGTACGTCATAATGATGTACTATATAACGTTATATGCTATAACGTAATAGTATATAACGTTACACGTTATAACGTATTACTATATAACGTTATACGTTATAACGTAATACTATATAACGTTATACGCTATAACGTAATAGTATATAACGTTATACGCTATAACGTAATAGTATATAACGTTACACGTTATAACGTATTACTATATAACGTTATACGTTATAACGTAATACTATATAACGTTATACGCTATAACGTAATAGTATATAACGTTACACGTTATAACGTATTACTATATAACGTTATACGTTATAACGTAATACTATATAACGTTATACGCTATAACGTAATAGTATATAACGTTATACGCTATAACGTAATAGTATATAACGTTACACGTTATAACGTATTACTATATAACGTTATACGTTATAACGTAATACTATATAACGTTATACGCTATAACGTAATAGTATATAACGTTACACGTTATAACGTATTACTATATAACGTTATACGTTATAACGTAATACTATATAACGTTATACGCTATAACGTAATAGTATATAACGTTATACGCTATAACGTAATAGTATATAACGTTACACGTTATAACGTATTACTATATAACGTTATACGTTATAACGTAATACTATATAACGTTATACGCTATAACGTAATAGTATATAACGTTACACGTTATAACGTATTACTATATAACGTTATACGTTATAACGTAATACTATATAACGTTTTACGTTATAACATAATACTATATAACGTTATACGTTATAACATAATACTATATAACGTTATACGCTATAACGTAATAGTATATAACGTTACACGTTATAACGTATTACTATATAACGTTATACGTAATAACGTAATACTATATAACGTTATACGCTATAAGGTAATAGTATATAACGTTACACGTTATAACGTATTACTATATAACGTTATACGTTATATCGTAATACTATATAACGTTATACGTTATAACGTAATACTATATAACGTTATACGCTATAACATAATACTATACAACGTTATACGTCATAATGATGTACTATATAACGTTATATGCTATAACGTAATACTATATAACGTTATACATTATAACGTAATACTATATAAGGGTTTACGTTATAACGTATTACTATATAACGTTATACGTTATAACGTAATACTATATAACGTTATACGCTATAACGTAATAGTATATAACGTTATACGCTATAACGTAATAGTATATAACGTTACACGTTATAACGTATTACGATATAACGTTATACGTTATAACGTAATACTATATAACGTTATACGCTATAACGTAATAGTATATAACGTTATACGCTATAACGTAATAGTATATAACGTTACACGTTATAACGTATTGCTATATAACGTTATACGTTATAACGTAATACTATATAACGTTATACGCTATAACGTAATAGTATATAACGTTACACGTTATAACGTATTACTATATAACGTTATACGTTATAACGTAATACTATATAACGTTTTACGTTATAACATAATACTATATAACGTTATACGTTATAACATAATACTATATAACGTTATACGCTATAACGTAATAGTATATAACGTTACACGTTATAACGTATTACTATATAACGTTATACGTAATAACGTAATACTATATAACGTTATACGCTATAAGGTAATAGTATATAACGTTACACGTTATAACGTATTACTATATAACGTTATATGCTATAACGTAATACTATATAACGTTATACATTATAACGTAATACTATATAAGGGTTTACGTTATAACGTATTACTATATAACGTTATACGTTATAACGTAATACTATATAACGTTATACGCTATAACGTAATAGTATATAACGTTACACGTTATAACGTAATAGTATATAACGTTTTACGTTATAACGTAATACTATATAACGTTTTACGTTACAACATAATACTATATAACGTTATACGTCATAATGATGTACTATATAACGTTATATGCTATAACGTAATACTATATAACGTTATACGCTATAACGTAATAGTATATAACGTTACACGTTATAACGTATTACTATATAACGTTATACGTTATAACGTAATACTATATAACGTTATACGTTATAACGTAATGCTATATAACGTTATACGTTATAACGTAATACTATATAACGTAATACGTTATAACATAATACTATATAACGTTATACGCTATAACGTAATAGTATATAACGTTACACGTTATAACGTATTACTATATAACGTTATACGTTATAACGTAATACTATATAACGTTTTACGTTATAACCTAATACTATATAACGTTATACGTCATAATGATGTACTATATAACGTTATATGCTATAACGTAATACTATATAACGTTATACGTTATAACGTAATACTATTTAACGTTATACTTTATAACATAATACTATATAACGTTATACGTCATAATGATGTACTATATAACGTTATATGCTATAACGTAATACTATATAACGTTATACGTAATAACGTAATACTATATAACGTTATACGCTATAAGGTAATAGTATATAACGTTACACGTTATAACGTATTACTATATAACGTTATACGTTATATCGTAATACTATATAACGTTATACGTTATAACGTAATACTATATAACGTTATACGCTATAACATAATACTATACAACGTTATACGTCATAATGATGTACTATATAACGTTATATGCTATAACGTAATACTATATAACGTTATACGTTATAACGTATTACTATATAAGGGTTTACGTTATAACGTAATACTATATAACGTTATGCGTTATAACATAATACTATATAACGTTATACGCTATAACGTAAAGTATATAACGTTTCACGTTATAACGTATTACTATATATCGTTATACGTTATAACGTAATACTATATAACGTTATACGCTATAACGTAATAGTATATAACGTTACACGTTATACCGTATTACTATATAACGTTATACGTTATAACGTAATACTATATAACGTTATACGTTATAACGTAATACTATATAACGTTATACGCTATAACGTAATAGTATATAACGTTACACGTTATAACGTATTACTATATAACGTTATACGTTATAACGTAATACTATATAACGTTACACGTTTTAACGTATTACTATATAACGTTATACGTTATAACGTAATACTATATAACGTTATACGTTATAACATAATACTATATAACGTTATACGTCATAATGATGTACTATATAACGTTATACGCTATAACGTAATGGTATATAACGTTACACGTTTTAACGTATTACTATATAACGTTATACGTTATAACGTAATACTATATAACGTTATACGTTATAACGTAATACTATATAACGTTATACGCTATAACGTAATAGTATATAACGTTACACGTTATAACGTATTACTATATAACGTTATACGTTATAACGTAATACTATATAACGTTACACGTTTTAACGAATTACTATATAACGTTATACGTTATAACGTAATACTATATAACGTTATACGTTATAACGTAATACTATATAACGTTATACGCTATAACGTAATAGTATATAACGTTACACGTTATAACGTATTACTATATATCGTTATACGTTATAACGTAATACTATATAACGTTATACGCTATAACGTAATAGTATATAACGTTACACGTTATACCGTATTACTATATAACGTTATACGTTATAACGTAATACTATATAACGTTATACGTTATAACGTAATACTATATAACGTTATACGCTATAACGTAATAGAATATAACGTTACACGTTATAACGTATTACTATATAACGTTATACGTCATAATGATGTACTATATAACGTTATACGCTATAACGTAATAGTATATAACGTTACACGTTTTAACGTATTACTATATAACGTTATACGTTATAACGTAATACTATATAACGTTATACGTTATAACGTAATACTATATAACGTTATACGCTATAACGTAATAGAATATAACGTTACACGTTATAACGTATTACAATATAACGTTATACGTTATAACGTAATACTATATAACGTTACACGTTTTAACGAATTACTATATAACGTTATACGTTATAACGTAATACTATATAACGTTATACGTCATAATGATGTACTATATAACGTTATATGCTATAACGTAATACTATATAACGTTATACGTTATAACGTATTACTATATAAGGGTTTACGTTATAACGTAATACTATATAACGTTATACGTTATAACATAATACTATATAACGTTATACGCTATAACGTAAAGTATATAACGTTACACGTTATAACGTATTACTATATATCGTTATACGTTATAACGTAATACTATATAACGTTATACGCTATAACGTAATAGTATATAACGTTACACGTTATACCGTATTACTATATAACGTTATACGTTATAACGTAATACTATATAACGTTATTCGCTATAACGTAATAGTATATAACGTTACACGTTATAACGTATTACTATATAACGTTATACGCTATAACATAATACTATACAACGTTATACGTCATAATGATGTACTATATAACGTTATATGCTATAACGTAATACTATATAACGTTATACGTTATAACGTAATACTATATAACGTTGTACGTCATAATGATGTACTATATAACGTTATATGCTATAACGTAATAGTATATAACGTTACACGTTATAACGTATTACTATATAACGTTATACGTTATAACGTAATACTATATAACGTTATACGCTATAACGTAATAGTATATAACGTTATACGCTATAACGTAATAGTATATAACGTTACACGTTATAACGTATTACTATATAACGTTATACGCTATAACGTAATAGTATATAACGTTACACGTTATAACGTATTACTATATAACGTTATACGTTATAACGTAATACTATATAACGTAATACGTTATAACATAATACTATATAACGTTATACGCTATAACGTAATAGTATATAACGTTACACGTTATAACGTATTACTATATAACGTTTTACGTTATAACCTAATACTATATAACGTTATACGTTATAATGATGGACTATATAACGTTATACGTTATAACGTAATACTATATAACGTTATACGTTATAACGTAATACTATATAACGTTATACGTTTTAACATAATACTATATAACGTTGTACGTCATAATGATGTACTATATAACGTTATATGCTATAACGTAATAGTATATAACGTTACACGTTATAACGTATTACTATATAACGTTATACGTTATAACGTAATACTATATAACGTTATACGCTATAACGTAATAGTATATAACGTTATACGCTATAACGTAATAGTATATAACGTTACACGTTATAACGTATTACTATATAACGTTATACGTTATAACGTAATACTATATAACGTTATACGCTATAACGTAATAGTATATAACGTTACACGTTATAACGTATTACTATATAACGTTATACGTTATAACGTAATACTATATAACGTTATACGCTATAACGTAATAGTATATAACGTTATACGCTATAACGTAATAGTATATAACGTTACACGTTATAACGTATTACTATATAACGTTATACGTTATAACGTAATACTATATAACGTTATACGCTATAACGTAATAGTATATAACGTTACACGTTATAACGTATTACTATATAACGTTATACGTTATAACGTAATACTATATAACGTTTTACGTTATAACATAATACTATATAACGTTATACGTTATAACATAATACTATATAACGTTATACGCTATAACGTAATAGTATATAACGTTACACGTTATAACGTATTACTATATAACGTTATACGTAATAACGTAATACTATATAACGTTATACGCTATAAGGTAATAGTATATAACGTTACACGTTATAACGTATTACTATATAACGTTATACGTTATATCGTAATACTATATAACGTTATACGTTATAACGTAATACTATATAACGTTATACGCTATAACATAATACTATACAACGTTATACGTCATAATGATGTACTATATAACGTTATATGCTATAACGTAATACTATATAACGTTATACATTATAACGTAATACTATATAAGGGTTTACGTTATAACGTATTACTATATAACGTTATACGTTATAACGTAATACTATATAACGTTATACGCTATAACGTAATAGTATATAACGTTATACGCTATAACGTAATAGTATATAACGTTACACGTTATAACGTATTACGATATAACGTTATACGTTATAACGTAATACTATATAACGTTATACGCTATAACGTAATAGTATATAACGTTATACGCTATAACGTAATAGTATATAACGTTACACGTTATAACGTATTACTATATAACGTTATACGTTATAACGTAATACTATATAACGTTATACGCTATAACGTAATAGTATATAACGTTACACGTTATAACGTATTACTATATAACGTTATACGTTATAACGTAATACTATATAACGTTTTACGTTATAACATAATACTATATAACG
The DNA here is from genome assembly GCF_024516045.1 of Bombus affinis. Lineage (NCBI taxonomy): Eukaryota > Metazoa > Arthropoda > Insecta > Hymenoptera > Apidae > Bombus > Bombus affinis. Next base: position 27,461 of record NW_026109070.1, read on the forward strand.
TTATACGTTATAACATAATACTATATAACGTTATACGCTATAACGTAATAGTATATAACGTTACACGTTATAACGTATTACTATATAACGTTATACGTAATAACGTAATACTATATAACGTTATACGCTATAAGGTAATAGTATATAACGTTACACGTTATAACGTATTACTATATAACGTTATATGCTATAACGTAATACTATATAACGTTATACGTTATAACGTAATACTATATAACGTTATACGCTATAACATAATACTATACAACGTTATACGTCATAATGATGTACTATATAACGTTATATGCTATAACGTAATACTATATAAGGGTTTACGTTATAACGTATTACTATATAACGTTATACGTTATAACGTAATACTATATAACGTTATACGCTATAACGTAATAGTATATAACGTTACACGTTATAACGTAATAGTATATAACGTTTTACGTTATAACGTAATACTATATAACGTTTTACGTTACAACATAATACTATATAACGTTATACGTCATAATGATGTACTATATAACGTTATATGCTATAACGTAATACTATATAACGTTATACGCTATAACGTAATAGTATATAACGTTATACGTTATAACGTAATACTATATAACGTTATACGCTATAACGTAATAGTATATAACGTTACACGTTATAACGTATTACTATATAACGTTATACGTTATAACGTAATACTATATAACGTTACACGTTTTAACGTATTACTATATAACGTTATACGTTATAACGTAATACTATATAACGTTATACGTTATAACATAATACTATATAACGTTATACGTCATAATGATGTACTATATAACGTTATACGCTATAACGTAATGGTATATAACGTTACACGTTTTAACGAATTACTATATAACGTTATACGTTATAACGTAATACTATATAACGTTATACGTCATAATGATGTACTATATAACGTTATATGCTATAACGTAATACTATATAACGTTATACGTTATAACGTATTACTATATAAGGGTTTACGTTATAACGTAATACTATATAACGTTATACGTTATAACATAATACTATATAACGTTATACGCTATAACGTAAAGTATATAACGTTGCACGTTATAACGTATTACTATATATCGTTATACGTTATAACGTAATACTATATAACGTTATACGCTATAACGTAATAGTATATAACGTTACACGTTATACCGTATTACTATATAACGTTATACGTTATAACGTAATACTATATAACGTTATACGTTATAACGTAATACTATATAACGTTATACGCTATAACGTAATAGTATATAACGTTACACGTTATAACGTATTACTATATAACGTTATACGTTATAACGTAATACTATATAACGTTACACGTTTTAACGTATTACTATATAACGTTATACGTTATAACGTAATACTATATAACGTTATTCGCTATAACGTAATAGTATATAACGTTACACGTTATAACGTATTACTATATAACGTTATACGCTATAACATAATACTATACAACGTTATACGTCATAATGATGTACTATATAACGTTATATGCTATAACGTAATACTATATAACGTTATACGTTATAACGTAATACTATATAACGTTATACGCTATAACATAATACTATACAACGTTATACGTCATAATGATGTACTATATAACGTTATATGCTATAACGTAATACTATATAACGTTTTACGTTATAACGTAATACTATATAACGTTTTACGTTATAACATAATACTATATAACGTTATACGTCATAATGATGTACTATATAACGTTATATGCTATAACGTAATACTATATAACGTTATACGCTATAACGTAATAGTATATAACGTTACACGTTATAACGTATTACTATATAACGTTATACGTGATAACGTAATACTATATAACGTTATACGTTATAACGTAATGCTATATAACGTTATACGTTATAACGTAATACTATATAACGTAATACGTTATAACATAATACTATATAACGTTATACGCTATAACGTAATAGTATATAACGTTACACGTTATAACGTATTACTATATAACGTTATACGTTATAACGTAATACTATATAACGTCTTACGTTATAACCTAATACTGTATAACGTTATACGTCATAATGATGGACTATATAACGTTATACGTTATAACGTAATACTATATAACGTTATACTTTATAACATAATACTATATAACGTTATACGTCATAATGATGTACTATATAACGTTATATGCTATAACGTAATACTATATAACGTTATACGTTATAACGTAATACTATATAACGTTATACGTTATAACGTAATACTATATAACGTTATACGTTATAACGTAATACTATATAACGTTATACGCTATAACATAATACTATATAACGTTATACGTCATAATGATGTACTATATAACGTTATATGCTATAACGTAATAGTATATAACGTTACACGTTATAACGTATTACTATATAACGTTATGCGTTATAACATAATACTATATAACGTTATACGTCATAATGATGTACTATATAACGTTATACGTTATAACGTAATACTATATAACGTTATACGTTATAACGTAATACTATATAACGTTATACGCTATAACGTAATAGTATATAACGTTACACGTTATAACGTATTACTATATAACGTTATACGTTATAACGTAATACTATATCACGTTATGCGTTATAACGTAATACTATATAACGTTATACGTTGTAACGTAATACTATATAACGTTATACGGTATAACGTAATAGTATATAACGTTACACGTTATAACGTATTACTATATAACGTTATACGTTATAACGTAATACTATATAACGTTTTACGTTATAACATAATACTATATAACGTTATACGTCATAATGATGTACTATATAACGTTATATGCTATAACGTAGTACTATATAACGTTATACGTTATAACGTAATACTATATAACGTTATACGTTATAACTTAATACTATATAACGTTATACGTCATAATGATGTACTATATAACGTTATATGCTATAACGTAATACTATATAACGTTATACGTTATAACGTAATGCTATATAACGTTATACGTTATAACGTAATACTATATAACGTAATACGTTATAACATAATACTATATAACGTTATACGCTATAACGTAATAGTATATAACGTTACACGTTATAACGTATTACTATATAACGTTATACGTTATAACGTAATACTATATAACGTTTTACGTTATAACCTAATACTATATAACGTTATACGTCATAATGATGGACTATATAACGTTATACGTTATAACGTAATACTATATAACGTTATACGTTATAACGTAATACTATATAACGTTATACGTTTTAACATAATACTATATAACGTTGTACGTCATAATGATGTACTATATAACGTTATATGCTATAACGTAATAGTATATAACGTTACACGTTATAACGTATTACTCTATAACGTTATACGTTATAACGTAATACTATATAACGTTATACGCTATAACGTAATAGTATATAACGTTATACGCTATAACGTAATAGTATATAACGTTACACGTTATAACGTATTACTATATAACGTTATACGTTATAACGTAATACTATATAACGTTTTACGTTATAACATAATACTATATAACGTTATACGTCATAATGATGTACTATATAACGTTATATGCTATAACGTAATACTACATAACGTTATACGTTATAACGTAATACTATATAACGTTATACGTTATAACTTAATACTATATAACGTTATACGCTATAACGTAATAGTATATAACGTTACACGTTATAACGTATTACTATATAACGTTATACGTTACAACGTAATACTATATAACGTTTTACGTTATAACCTAATACTATATAACGTTATACGTCATAATGATGGACTATATAACGTTATACGTTATAACGTAATACTATATAACGTAATACGTTATAACATAATACTATATAATGTTATACGCTATAACGTAATAGTATATAACGTTACACGTTATAACGTATTACTATATAACGTTATACGTTATAACGTAATACTATATAACGTTTTACGTTATAACCTAATACTATATAACGTTATACGTTATAACGTAATACTATATAACGTCATACGTTATAACGTAATACTATATAACGTTATACGTTATAACGTAATACTATATAAGGGTTTACGTTATAACGTAATACTATATAACGTTATACGTTATAACATAATACTATATAACGTTATACGCTATAACGTAAAGTATATAACGTTACACGTTATAACGTATTACTATATATCGTTATACGTTATAACGTAATACTATATAACGTTATACGCTATAACGTAATAGTATATAACGTTACACGTTATACCGTATTACTATATAACGTTATACGTTATAACGTAATACTATATAACGTTATACGTTATAACGTAATACTAGATAGCGTTATACGCTATAACGTAATAGTATATAACGTTACACGTTATAACGTATTACTATATAACGTTACACGTTTTAACGTATTACTATATAACGTTATACGCTATAACGTAATAGTATATAACGGTACACGTTATAACGTATGACTATATAACGTTATACGTAATAACGTAATACTATATAACGTTATACGCTATAAGGTAATAGTATATAACGTTACACGTTATAACGTATTACTATATAACGTTATACGTTATATCGTAATACTATATAACGTTATACGTTATAACGTAATACTATATAAGGGTTTACGTTATAACGTAATACTATATAACGTTATACGTTATAACATAATACTATATAACGTTATACGCTATAACGTAAAGTATATAACGTTATACGTCATAATGATGTACTATATAACGTTATATGCTATAACGTAATACTATATAACGTTATACGTTATAACGTAATACTATATAAGGGTTTACGTTATAACGTAATACTATATAAGGGTTTACGTTATAACGTAATACTATATAACGTTATACGTTATAACATAATACTATATAACGTTATACGCTATAACGTAAAGTATATAACGTTACACGTTATAACGTATTACTATATATCGCTATACGTTATAACGTAATACTATATAACGTTATACGCTATAACGTAATAGTATATAACGTTACACGTTATACCGTATTACTATATAACGTTATACGTTATAACGTAATACTATATAACGTTATACGTTATAACGTAATACTAGATAGCGTTATACGCTATAACGTAATAGTATATAACGTTACACGTTATAACGTATTACTATATAACGTTATACGTTATAACGTAATACTATATAACGTTACACGTTTTAACGTATTACTATATAACGTTATACGTTATAACGTAATACTATATAACGTTATACGTTATAACATAATACTATATAACGTTATACGTCATAATGATGTACTATATAACGTTATACGCTATAACGTAATAGTATATAACGTTACCCGTTTTAACGTATTACTATATAACGTTATACGTTATAACGTAATACTATATAACGTTATACGTTATAACGTAATACTATATAACGTTATACGCTATAACGTAATAGTATATAACGTTACACGTTATAACGTATTACTATATAACGTTATACGTTATAACGTAATACTATATAACGTTATACGTTATAACGTAATACTAGATAGCGCTATACGCTATAACGTAATAGTATATAACGTTACACGTTATAACGTATTACTATATAACGTTATACGTTATAACGTAATAGTATATAACGTTACACGTTATAACGTATTACAATATAACGTTATACGTTATAACGTAATACTATATAACGTTATACGCTATAACGTAATAGTATATAACGTTACACGTTATAACGTATTACTATATAACGTTATACGCTATAACGTAATAGTATATAACGTTACACGTTATAACGTAATACTATATAACGTTTTACGTTATAACGTAATACTATATAACGTTTTACGTTATAACATAATACTATATAACGTTATACGTCATAATGATGTACTATATAACGTTATATGCTATAACGTAATACTATATAACGTTATACGTTATAACGTAATACTATATAACGTTATACGCTATAACATAATACTATACAACGTTATACGTCATAATGATGTACTATATAACGTTATATGCTATAACGTAATACTATATAACGTTATACGTTATAACGTAATACTATATAACGTTATACGTTATAACATAATACTATATAACGTTATACGCTATAACGTAATAGTATATAACGTTACACGTTATAACGTAATACTATATAACGTTTTACGTTATAACGTAATACTATATAACGTTTTACGTTATAACATAATACTATATAACGTTATACGTCATAATGATGTACTATATAACGTTATATGCTATAACGTAATACTATATAACGTTATACGCTATAACGTAATAGTATATAACGTTACACGTTATAACGTATTACTATATAACGTTATACGTGATAACGTAATACTATATAACGTTATACGTTATAACGTAATGCTATATAACGTTATACGTTATAACGTAATACTATATAACGTAATACGTTATAACATAATACTATATAACGTTATACGCTATAACGTAATAGTATATAACGTTACACGTTATAACGTATTACTATATAACGTTATACGTTATAACGTAATACTATATAACGTTATACGTCATAATGATGTACTATATAACGTTATACGTTATAACGTAATGCTATATAACGTTATACGTTATAACGTAATACTATATAACGTAATACGTTATAACGTAATACTATATAACGTAATACGTTATAACATAATACTATATAACGTTATACGCTATAACGTAATAGTATATAACGTTACACGTTATAACGTATTACTATATAACGTTATACGTGATAACGTAATACTATATAACGTTATACGTTATAACGTAATACTATATAACGTTATACTTTATAACATAATACTATATAACGTTATACGTCATAATGATGTACTATATAACGTTATATGCTATAACGTAATACTATATAACGTTATACGTTATAACGTAATACTATATAACGTTATACGTTATAACGTAATACTATATAACGTAATACGTTATAACATAATACTATATAACGTTATACGTCATAATGATGTACTATATAACGTTATACGTTATAACGTAATGCTATATAACGTTATACGTTATAACGTAATACTATATAACGTTATACGTCATAATGATGTACTATATAACGTTATACGTTATAACGTAATGCTATATAACGTTATACGTTATAACGTAATGCTATATAACGTTATACGTTATAACGTAATACTATATAACGTAATACGTTATAACATAATACTATATAACGTTATACGCTATAACGTAATAGTATATAACGTTACACGTTATAACCTAATACTATATAACGTTATACGTCATAATGATGGACTATATAACGTTATACGTTATAACGTAATACTATATAACGTTATACTTTATAACATAATACTATATAACGTTATACGTCATAATGATGTACTATATAACGTTATATGCTATAACGTAATACTATATAACGTTATACGTTATAACGTAATACTATATAACGTTATACGTTATAACGTAATACTATATAACGTTATACGTTATAACGTAATACTATATAACGTTATACGCTATAACATAATACTATATAACGTTATACGTCATAATGATGTACTATATAACGTTATATGCTATAACGTAATAGTATATAACGTTACACGTTATAACGTATTACTATATAACGTTATACGTTATAACATAATACTATATAACGTTATACGTCATAATGATGTACTATATAACGTTATACGTTATATCGCAATACTATATAACGTTATACGTTATAACGTAATACTATATAACGTTATACGTTATTACATAATACTATATAACGTTATACGCTATAACGTAATAGTATATAACGTTACACGTTATAACGTATTACTATATAACGTTATACGTTATAACGTAATACTATATCACGTTATACGTTATAACGTAATACTATATAACGTTATACGTTGTAACGTAATACTATATAACGTTATACGGTATAACGTAATAGTATATAACGTTACACGTTATAACGTATTACTATATAACGTTATACGTTATAACGTAATACTATATAACGTTTTACGTTATAACATAATACTATATAACGTTATACGTCATAATGATGTACTATATAACGTTATATGCTATAACGTAGTACTATATAACGTTATACGTTATAACGTAATACTATATAACGTTATACGTTATAACTTAATACTATATAACGTTATACGTCATAATGATGTACTATATAACGTTATATGCTATAACGTTATACTATATAACGTTATACGTTATAACGTAATGCTATATAACGTTATACGTTATAACGTAATACTATATAACGTTATACGCTATAACGTAATAGTATATAACGTTACACGTTATACGGTATTACTATATAACGTTATACGTTATAACGTAATACTATATAACGTTATACGTTATAACGTAATACTATATAACGTTATACGTTATAACGTAATACTATATAACGTTATACGCTATAACGTAATAGTATATAACGTTACACGTTATAACGTATTACTATATAACGTTATACGTTATAACGTAATACTATATAACGTTACACGTTTTAACGTATTACTATATAACGTTATACGTTATAACGTAATACTATATAACGTTATACGTTATAACGTAATACTATATAACGTAATACTATATAACGTTATACGTTATAACGTAATACTATATAACGTTATACGTCATAATGATGTACTATATAACGTTATATGCTATAACGTAGTACTATATAACGTTATACGTTATAACGTAATACTATATAACGTTATACGTTATAACTTAATACTATATAACGTTATACGTCATAATGATGTACTATATAACGTTATATGCTATAACGTAATACTATATAATGTTATACGTTATAACGTAATACTATTTAACGTTATACTTTATAACATAATACTATATAACGTTATACGTCATAATGATGTACTATATAACGTTATATGCTATAACGTAATAATATATAACGTTATACGTAATAACGTAATACTATATAACGTTATACGCTATAAGGTAATAGTATATAACGTTACACGTTATAACGTATTACTATATAACGTTATACGTTATATCGTAATACTATATAACGTTATACGTTATAACGTAATACTATATAACGTTATACGCTATAACATAATACTATACAACGTTATACGTCATAATGATGTACTATATAACGTTATATGCTATAACGTAATACTATATAACGTTATACGTTATAACGTATTACTATATAAGGGTTTACGTTATAACGTAATACTATATAACGTTATACGTTATAACATAATACTATATAACGTTATACGCTATAACGTAAAGTATATAACGTTACACGTTATAACGTATTACTATATAACGTTATACGTTATAACGTAATACTATATAACGTTATACGCTATAACGTAATAGTATATAACGTTACACGTTATAACGTATTACTATATAACGTTATACGTTATAACGTAATACTATATAACGTTACACGTTTTAACGTATTACTATATAACGTTATACGTTATAACGTAATACTATATAACGTTATACGTTATAACATAATACTATATAACGTTATACGTCATAATGATGTACTATATAACGTTATACGCTATAACGTAATAGTATATAACGTTACACGTTTTAACGTATTACTATATAACGTTATACGTTATAACGTAATACTATATAACGTTATACGTAATAACGTAATACTATATAACGTTATACGCTATAACGTAATAGTATATAACGTTACACGTTATAACGTATTACTATATAACGTTATACGTTATAACGTAATACTATATAACGTTACACGTTTTAACGAATTACTATATAACGTTATACGTTATAACGTAATACTATATAACGTAATACGTTATAACATAATACTATATAACGTTATACGCTATAACGTAATAGTATATAACGTTACACGTTATAACGTATTACTATATAACGTTATACGTTATAACGTAATACTTTATAACGTTTTACGTTATAACCTAATACTATATAACGTTATACGTCATAATGATGGACTATATAACGTTATACGTTATAACGTAATACTATATAACGTTATACGTTATAACGTAATACTATATAACGTTATACGTTTTAACATAATACTATATAACGTTGTACGTCATAATGATGTACTATATAACGTTATATGCTATAACGTAATAGTATATAACGTTACACGTTATAACGTATTACTATATAACGTTATACGTTATAACGTAATACTATATAACGTTATACGCTATAACGTAATAGTATATAACGTTATACGCTATAACGTAATAGTATATAACGTTACACGTTATAACGTATTACTATATAACGTTATACGTTATAACGTAATACTATATAACGTTTTACGTTATAACATAATACTATACAACGTTATACGTCATAATGATGTACTATATAACGTTATATGCTATAACGTAATACTACATAACGTTATACGTTATAACGTAATACTATATAACGTTATACGTTATAACTTAATACTATATAACGTTATACGCTATAACGTAATAGTATATAACGTTACACGTTATAACGTATTACTATATAACGTTATACGTTACAACGTAATACTATATAACGTTTTACGTTATAACCTAATACTCTATAACGTTATACGTCATAATGATGGACTATATAACGTTATACGTTATAACGTAATACTATATAACGTAATACGTTATAACATAATACTATATAACGTTATACGCTATAACGTAATAGTATATAACGTTACACGTTATAACGTATTACTATATAACGTTATACGTTATAACGTAATACTTTATAACGTTTTACGTTATAACCTAATACTATATAACGTTATACGTCATAATGATGGACTATATAACGTTATACGTTATAACGTAATACTATATAACGTTATACGTTATAACGTAATACTATATAACGTTATACGTTTTAACATAATACTATATAACGTTGTACGTCATAATGATGTACTATATAACGTTATATGCTATAACGTAATAGTATATAACGTTACACGTTATAACGTATTACTATATAACGTTATACGTTATAACGTAATACTATATAACGTTATACGCTATAACGTAATAGTATATAACGTTATACGCTATAACGTAATAGTATATAACGTTACACGTTATAACGTATTACTATATAACGTTATACGTTATAACGTAATACTATATAACGTTTTACGTTATAACATAATACTATATAACGTTATACGTCATAATGATGTACTATATAACGTTATATGCTATAACGTAATACTACATAACGTTATACGTTATAACGTAATACTATATAACGTTATACGTTATAACTTAATACTATATAACGTTATACGCTATAACGTAATAGTATATAACGTTACACGTTATAACGTATTACTATATAACGTTATACGTTACAACGTAATACTATATAACGTTTTACGTTATAACCTAATACTCTATAACGTTATACGTCATAATGATGGACTATATAACGTTATACGTTATAACGTAATACTATATAACGTAATACGTTATAACATAATACTATATAATGTTATACGCTATAACGTAATAGTATATAACGTTACACGTTATAACGTATTACTATATAACGTTATACGTTATAACGTAATACTATATAACGTTTTACGTTATAACCTAATACTATATAACGTTATACGTTATAACGTAATACTATATAACGTCATACGTTATAACGTAATACTATATAACGTTATACGTTATAACATAATACTATATAACGTTATACGTCATAATGATGTACTATATAACGTTATATGCTATAACGTAATAGTATATAACGTTACACGTTATAACGTATTACTATATAACGTTATACGTTATAACGTAATACTATATAACGTTATACGCTATAACGTAATAGTATATAACGTTACACGTTATAACGTTTTACTATATAACGTTATACGTTATAACGTAATACTATATAACGCTTTACGTTACAACATAATACTATATAACGTTATACGTTATAACATAATACTATATAACGTTATACGCTATAACGTAATAGTATATAACGGTACACGTTATAACGTATTACTATATAACGTTATACGTAATAACATAATACTATATAACGTTATACGCTATAAGGTAATAGTATATAACGTTACACGTTATAACGTATTACTATATAACGTTATACGTTATATCGTAATACTATATAACGTTATACGTTATAACGTAATACTATATAAGGGTTTACGTTATAACGTAATACTATATAACGTTATACGTTATAACATAATACTATATAACGTTATACGCTACAACGTAAAGTATATAACGTTATACGTCATAATGATGTACTATATAACGTTATATGCTATAACGTAATACTATATAACGTTATACGTTATAACGTAATACTATATAAGGGTTTACGTTATAACGTAATACTATATAACGTTATACGTTATAACATAATACTATATAACGTTATACGCTATAACGTAAAGTATATAACGTTACACGTTATAACGTATTACTATATATCGTTATACGTTATAACGTAATACTATATAACGTTATACGCTATAACGTAATAGTATATAACGTTACACGTTATACCGTATTACTATATAACGTTATACGTTATAACGTAATACTATATAGCGTTATACGCTATAACGTAATAGTATATAACGTTACACGTTATAACGTATTACTATATAACGTTATACGTTATAACGTAATACTATATAACGTTACACGTTTTAACGTATTACTATATAACGTTATACGTTATAACGTAATACTATATAACGTTATACGTTATAACATAATACTATATAACGTTATACGTCATAATGATGTACTATATAACGTTATACGCTATAACGTAATAGTATATAACGTTACACGTTTTAACGTATTACTATATAACGTTATACGTTATAACGTAATACTATATAACGTTATACGTTATAACGTAATACTATATAACGTTATACGCTATAACGTAATAGTATATAACGTTACACGTTATAACGTATTACTATATAACGTTATACGTTATAACGTAATACTATATAACGTTACACGTTTTAACGAATTACTATATAACGTTATACGTTATAACGTAATACTATATAACGTTATACGTTATAACGTAATACTATATAACGTTATACGTTATAACGTAATACTATATAACGTTATACGCTATAACGTAATAGTATATAACGTTACACGTTATAACGCATTACTATATAACGTTATACGCTATAACATAATACTATACAACGTTATACGTCATAATGATGTACTATATAACGTTATATGCTATAACGTAATACTATATAACGTTATACGTTCTAACGTAATACTATATAACGTTATACGCTATAACATAATACTATACAACGTTTTACGTTATAGCATAATACTATATAACGTTATACGTCATAATGTTGTACTATATAACGTTATATGCTATAACGTAGTACAATATAACGTTTTACGTTATAACATAATACTATATAACGTTATACGTCATAATGATGTACTATATAACGTTATATGCTATAACGTAATACTATATAACGTTATACGTCATAATGATGTACTATATAACGTTATATGCTATAACGTAATACTATATAACGTTATACGTTATAACGTAATACTATATAACGTTATACGCTATAACGTAATAGTATATAACGTTACACGTTATAACGTATTACTATATAACGTTATACGCTATAACATAATACTATACAACGTTATACGTCATAATGATGTACTATATAACGTTATATGCTATAACGAAATACTATATAACGTTATACGTTATAACGTAATACTATATAAGGGTTTACGTTATAACGTAATACAATATAACGTTATACGTTATAACATAATACTATATAACGTTATACGCTATAACGTAATAGTATATAACGTTACACGTTATAACGTAATACTATATAACGTTTTACGTTATAACGTAATACTATATAACGTTTTACGTTATAACATAATACTATATAACGTTATACGTCATAATGATGTACTATATAACGTTATATGCTATAACGTAATACTATATAACGTTATACGCTATAACGTAATAGTATATAACGTTACACGTTATAACGTATTACTATATAACGTTATACGTGATAACGTAATACTATATAACGTTATACGTTATAACGTAATGCTATATAACGTTATACGTTATAACGTAATACTATATAACGTAATACGTTATAACATAATACTATATAACGTTATACGCTATAACGTAATAGTATATAACGTTACACGTTATAACGTATTACTATATAACGTTATACGTTATAACGTAATACTATATAACGTTTTACGTTATAACCTAATACTATATAACGTTATACGTCATAATGATGGACTATATAACGTTATACGTTATAACGTAATACTATATAACGTTATACTTTATAACATAATACTATATAACGTTATACGTCATAATGATGTACTATATAACGTTATATGCTATAACGTAATACTATATAACGTTATACGTTATAACGTAATACTATATAACGTTATACGTTATAACGTAATACTATATAACGTTATACGTTATAACGTAATACTATATAACGTTATACGTTATAACATAATACTATATAACGTTATTCGCTATAACGTAATAGTATATAACGTTACACGTTATAACGTATTACTATATAACGTTATACGTTATAACGTAATACTATATCACGTTATACGTTATAAAGTAATACTATATAACGTTATACGTTGTAACGTAATACTATATAACGTTATACGTTATAACTTAATACTATATAACGTTATACGTCATAATGATGTACTATATAACGTTATATGCTATAACGTTATACTATATAACGTTATACGTTATAACGTAATGCTATATAACGTTATACGTTATAACGTAATACTATATAACGTAATACGTTATAACATAATACTATATCACGTTATACGCTATAACGTAATAGTATATAACGTTACACGTTATAACGTATTACTATATAACGTTATACGTTATAACGTAATACTATATAACGTTTTACGTTATAACATAATACTATATAACGTTATACGTCATAATGATGTACTATATAACGTTATATGCTATAACGTTATACTATATAACGTTATACGTTATAACGTAATGCTATATAACGTTACACGTTATAACGTATTACTATATAACGTTATACGTTATAACGTAATAATATATAACGTTATACGCTATAACGTAACAGTATATAACGTTACACGTTATAACGTATTACTATATAACGATATATATTTACAACGTAATACTATATAACGTTTTACGTTATAACCTAATACTATATAACGTTATACGTCATAATGATGGACTATATAACGTTATACGTTATAGCGTAATACTATATAACGTAATACGTTATAACATAATACTATATAATGTTATACGCTATAACGTAATAGTATATAACGTTACACGTTATAACGTATTACTATATAACGTTATACGTTATAACGTAATACTATATAACGTTTTACGTTATAACCTAATACTATATAACGTTATACGTTATAACGTAATACTATATAACGTCATACGTTATAACGTAATACTATATAACGTTATACGTTATAACATAATACTATATAACGTTATACGTCATAATGATGTACTATATAACGTTATATGCTATAACGTAATAGTATATAACGTTACACGTTCTAACGTATTACTATATAACGTTATACGTTATAACGTAATACTATATAACGTTATACGCTATAACGTAATAGTATGTAACGTTACACGTTATAACGTATTACTATATAACGTTATACGTTATAACGTAATACTATATAACGTTTTACGTTATAACATAATACTATATAACGTTATACGTTATAACATAATACTATATAACGTTATACGCTATAACGTAATAGTATATAACGGTACACGTTATAACGTATTACTATATAACGTTATACGTAATAACGTAATACTATATAACGTTATACGCTATAAGGTAATAGTATATAACGTTACACGTTATAACGTATTACTATATAACGTTATACGTTATATCGTAATACTATATAACGTTATACGTTATAACGTAATGCTATATAACGTTACACGTTATAACGTATTACTATATAACGTTATACGTTATAACGTAATAATATATAACGTTATACGCTATAACGTAACAGTATATAACGTTACACGTTATAACGTATTACTATATAACGATATATATTTACAACGTAATACTATATAACGTTTTACGTTATAACCTAATACTATATAACGTTATACGTCATAATGATGGACTATATAACGTTATACGATATAACGTAATACTATATAACGTAATACGTTATAACATAATACTATATAATGTTATACGCTATAACGTAATAGTATATAACGTTACACGTTATAACGTATTACTATATAACGTTATACGTTATAACGTAATACTATATAACGTTTTACGTTATAACCTAATACTATATAACGTTATACGTTATAACGTAATACTATATAACGTCATACGTTATAACGTAATACTATATAACGTTATACGTTATAACATAATACTATATAACGTTATACGTCATAATGATGTACTATATAACGTTATATGCTATAACGTAATAGTATATAACGTTACACGTTCTAACGTATTACTATATAACGTTATACGTTATAACGTAATACTATATAACGTTATACGCTATAACGTAATAGTATGTAACGTTACACGTTATAACGTATTACTATATAACGTTATACGTTATAACGTAATACTATATAACGTTTTACGTTATAACATAATACTATATAACGTTATACGTTATAACATAATACTATATAACGTTATACGCTATAACGTAATAGTATATAACGGTACACGTTATAACGTATTACTATATAACGTTATACGTAATAACGTAATACTATATAACGTTATACGCTATAAGGTAATAGTATATAACGTTACACGTTATAACGTATTACTATATAACGTTATACGTTATATCGTAATACTATATAACGTTATACGTTATAACGTAATACTATATAACGTTATACGCTATAACATAATACTATACAACGTTATACGTCATAATGATGTACTATATAACGTTATATGCTATAACGTAATACTATATAACGTTATACGTTATAACGTAATACTATATAAGGGTTTACGTTATAACGTAATACTATATAACGTTATACGTTATAACATAATACTATATAACGTTATACGCTATAACGTAAAGTATATAACGTTACACGTTATAACTTATTACTATATAACGTTATACGCTATAACATAATACTATACAACGTTATACGTCATAATGATGTACTATATAACGTTATATGCTATAACGTAATACTATATAACGTTATACGTTCTAACGTAATACTATATAACGTTATACGCTATAACATAATACTATACAACGTTATACGTCATAATGATGTACTATATAACGTTATATGCTATAACGAAATACTATATAACGTTATACGTTATAACGTAATACTATATAAGGGTTTACGTTATAACGTAATACAATATAACGTTATACGTTATAACATAATACTATATAACGTTATACGCTATAACGTAATAGTATATAACGTTACACGTTATAACGTAATACTATATAACGTTTTACGTTATAACGTAATACTATATAACGTTTTACGTTATAACATAATACTATATAACGTTATACGTCATAATGATGTACTATATAACGTTATATGCTATAACGTAATACTATATAACGTTATACGCTATAACGTAATAGTATATAACGTTACACGTTATAACGTATTACTATATAACGTTATACGTGATAACGTAATACTATATAACGTTATACGTTATAACGTAATGCTATATAACGTTATACGTTATAACGTAATACTATATAACGTAATACGTTATAACATAATACTATATAACGTTATACGCTATAACGTAATAGTATATAACGTTACACGTTATAACGTATTACTATATAACGTTATACGTTATAACGTAATACTATATAACGTTTTACGTTATAACCTAATACTATATAACGTTATACGTCATAATGATGGACTATATAACGTTATACGTTATAACGTAATACTATATAACGTTATACTTTATAACATAATACTATATAACGTTATACGTCATAATGATGTACTATATAACGTTATATGCTATAACGTAACACTATATAACGTTATACGTTATAACGTAATACTATATAACGTTATACGTTATAACGTAATACTATATAACGTTATACGTTATAACGTAATACTATATAACGTTATACGTTATAACGTAATACTATATAACGTTATACGTTATAACATAATACTATATAACGTTATTCGCTATAACGTAATAGTATATAACGTTACACGTTATAACGTATTACTATATAACGTTATACGTTATAACGTAATACTATATCACGTTATACGTTATAACGTAATACTATATAATGTTATACGTTGTAACGTAATACTATATAACGTTATACGTTATAACGTAATGCTATATAACGTTATACGTTATAACGTAATACTATATAACGTAATACGTTATAACATAATACTATATCACGTTATACGCTATAACGTAATAGTATATAACGTTACACGTTATAACGTATTACTATATAACGTTATACGTTATAACGTAATACTATATAACGTTTTACGTTATAACCTAATACTATATAACGTTATACGTCATAATGATGGACTATATAACGTTATACGTTATAACGTAATACTATATAACGTTATACGTTATAACGTAATACTATATAACGTTATACGTTTTAACATAATACTATATAACGTTGTACGTCATAATGATGTACTATATAACGTTATATGCTATAACGTAATAGTATATAACGTTACACGTTATAACGTATTACTATATAACGTTATACGTTATAACGTAATACTATATAACGTTATACGCTATAACGTAATAGTATATAACGTTATACGCTATAACGTAATAGTATATAATGTTACACGTTATAACGTATTACTATATAACGTTATACGTTATAACGTAATACTATATAACGTTTTACGTTATAACATAATACTATATAACGTTATACGTCATAATGATGTACTATATAACGTTATACGTTATAACGTAATACTATATAACGTATTACGTTATAACATAATACTATATAACGTTATACGTCATAATGATGTACTATATAACGCTATATGCTATAACGTAATACTATATAACGTTATACGTTATAACGTAATACTATATAACGTTATACGTTATAACATAATACTATATAACGTTATACGTCATAATGATGTACTATATAACGTTATACGTTATAACGTAATACTATATAACGTTATACGCTATAACGTAATAGTATATAACGTTACACGTTATACCGTATTACTATATAACGTTATATGTTATAACGTAATACTATATAACGTTATACGTTATAACGTAATACTATATAACGTTATACGCTATAACGTAATAGTATATAACGTTACACGTTATAACGTATTACTATATAACGTTATACGTTATAACGTAATACTATATAACGTTACACGTTATAATGTAATACTATATAACGTTATACGTTATAACGTAATACTATTTAACGTTATACGTTATAACGTAATACTATATAACGTTACACGTTATAACGTAATACTATATAACGTTATACGTTATAACGTAATACTATATAACGTTATACGCTATAACGTAATAGTATATAACGTTACACGTTATAACGTATTACTATATAACGTTATACGTTATAACGTAATACTATATTACGTTTTACGTTATAACATAATACTATATAACGTTATACGTCATAATGATGTACTATATAACGTTATATGCTATAACGTAATACTATATGACGTTATACGTTATAACGTAATGCTATATAACGTCAGACGTTATAACGTAATACTATATAACGTAATACGTTATAACATAATACTATATAACGTTATACGCTATAACGTAATAGTATATAACGTTACACGTTATAACGTATTACTATATAACGTTATACGTTATAACGTAATACTATATAACGTTACACGTTATAACGTAATACTATATAACGTTATACGTTATAACGTAATACTATTTAACGTTATACGTTATAACGTAATACTATATAACGTTACACGTTATAACGTAATACTATATAACGTTATACGTTATAACGTAATACTATATAACGTTATACGCTATAACGTAATAGTATATAACGTTACACGTTATAACGTATTACTGTATAACGTTATACGTTATAACGTAATACTATATTACGTTTTACGTTATAACATAATACTATATAACGTTATACGTCATAATGATGTACTATATAACGTTATATGCTATAACGTAATACTATATGACGTTATACGTTATAACGTAATGCTATATAACGTTATACGCTATAACGTAATAGTATATAACGTTACACGTTATAACGTATTACTATATAACGTTATACGTTATAACGTAATACTATATTACGTTTTACGTTATAACATAATACTATATAACGTTATACGTCATAATGATGTACTATATAACGTTATATGCTATAACGTAATACTATATGACGTTATACGTTATAACGTAATGCTATATAACGTCAGACGTTATAACGTAATACTATATAACGTAATACGTTATAACATAATACTATATAACGTTATACGCTATAACGTAATAGTATATAACGTTACACGTTATAACGTATTACTATATAACGTTATACGTTATAACGTAATACTATATAACGTTACACGTTATAACGTAATACTATATAACGTTATACGTTATAACGTAATACTATATAACGTTATACGCTATAACGTAATAGTATATAACGTTACACGTTATAACGTATTACTATATAACGTTATACGTTATAACGTAATACTATATAACGTTACACGTTATAACGTAATACTATATCACGTTATACGTTATAACGTAATACTATATAACGTTATACGCTATAACATAATACTATATAACGTTATACGTCATAATGATGTACTATATAACGTTATATGCTTTAACGTAATACTATATTACGTTTTACGTTATAACATAATACTATATAACGTTGTACGTCATAATGATGTACTATATTACGTTATATGCTATAACGTAATACTATATAACGTTATACGTTATAAGGTAATACTATATAACGTTATACGTTATAACATAATACTATATAACGTTATACGTCATAATGATGTACTATATAACGTTATATGCTATAACGTAATACTATATAACGTTATACGTTATAACATAATACTATATAACGTTGTACGTCATAATGATGTACTATATTACGTTATATGCTATAACGTAATACTATATAACGTTATACGTTATAAGGTAATACTATATAACGTTATACGTTATAACATAATACTATATAACGTTATACGTCATAATGATGTACTATATAACGTTATATGCTATAACGTAATACTATATAACGTTATACGTTATAACGTAATACTATATAAGGGTTTACGTTATAACGTAATACTATATAACGTTATACGTTATAACATAATACTATATAACGTTATACGCTATAACGTAAAGTATATAACGTTACACGTTATAACGTATTACTATATAACGTTATACGTAATAACGTAATACTATATAACGTTATACGCTATAACGTAAAGTATATAACGTTACACGTTATAACGTATTACTATATAACGTTATACGTAATAACATAATACTATATAACGTTATACGCTATAACATAATACTATACAACGTTATACGTCATAATGATGTACTATATAACGTTATATGCTATAACGTAATACTATATAACGTTATACGTTATAACGTAATACTATATAAGGGTTTACGTTATAACGTAATACTATATAACGTTATACGTTATAACATAATACTATATAACGTTATACGCTATAACGTAAAGTATATAACGTTACACGTTATAACGTATTACTATATAACGTTATACGTAATAACGTAATACTATATAACGTTATACGCTATAACGTAATAGTATATAACGTTACACGTTATACCGTATTACTGTATAACGTTATATGTTATAACGTAATACTATATAACGTTATACGTTATAACGTAATACTATATAACGTTATACGCTATAACGTAATAGTATATAACGTTACACGTTATAACGTATTACTATATAACGTTATACGTTATAACGTAATACTATATAACGTTACACGTTATAACGTAATACTATATAACGTTATACGTTATAACGTAATACTATATAACGTTATACGCTATAACATAATACTATATAACGTTATACGTCATAATGATGTACTATATAACGTTATATGCTTTAACGTAATACTATATTACGTTTTACGTTATAACATAATACTATATAACGTTGTACGTCATAATGATGTACTATATTACGTTATATGCTATAACGTAATACTATATAACGTTATACGTTATAAGGTAATACTATATATCGTTATACGTTATAAGGTAATACTATATAACGTTATACGTTATAACATAATACTATATAACGTTATACGTCATAATGATGTACTATATAACGTTATATGCTTTAACGTAATACTATATAACGTTATACGCTATAACGTAATAGTATATAACGTTACACGTCTTAACGTATTACTATATAACGTTATACGTTATAACGTAATACTATATAACGTTATACGTTATAACGTAATATTATATAACGTTATACGCTATAACATAATACTATACAACGTTATACGTCATAATGATGTACTATATAACGTTATAGGTCATAATGATGTACTATATAACGTTATACGTTATAACGTAATACTATATAACGTTATACGTTATAACGTAATACTATATAACGTTATACGTTATAACCTAATACTATATAACGTTATACGCTATAACGTAATAGTATATAACGTTACACGTTATAACGTATTACTATATAACGTTATACGTTATAACGCAATACTATATAACGTTATACGCTATAACATAATAGTATGTAACGTTTTACGTTATAACATAATACTATATAACGTTATACGTTATAACGTAATAGTATATAACGTTACACGTTATAACGTATTACTATATAACGTTATACGTTATAACGTAATACTATATAACGTTATACGTTATAACATAATACTATATAACGTTATACGCTATAACGTAATAGTATATAACGTTACACGTTATAACGTATTACTATATAACGTTATACGCTATAACGTAATAGTGTATAACGTTACACATTATAACGTTTTACTATATAACGTTATCCGTTATAACGTAATACTATATAAGGGTTTACGTTATAACGTAATACTATATAACGTTATACGATATAACGTAATACTATATACCGTTATACGTTATAACATAATACTATATAACGTTATAAGTTATAACGTAATACTATACAACGTTATACGTTATAACGTATTACTATATAACGTTATACTCTATAACGTAATACTATATAACGTTTTACGTTATAACATAATACTCTATAACGTTATACGTCATAATGATGTACTATATAACGTTATATGCTATAACGTAATACTATATAACGTTATACGTTATAACGTAATACTATATAACGTTATACGTTATAACATAATACTATATAACGTTATACGTTATAACGTAATAGTATATAACGTTACACGTTATAACGTATTACTATATAACGTTATACGTTATAACGTAATACTATATAACGTTATACGTTATAACATAATACTATATAACGTTATACGTCATAATGATGTACTATATAACTTTATATGCTATAACGTATTACTATATAGCGTTATACGTTATAACGTAATACTATATAACGTTTTACGTTATAACATAATACTATATAACGTTATAAGTTATAAAGTTATACTATATAACGTTATACGTTATAACGTATTACTATATAACGTTATACGTTATAACGTAATACTATATAACGTATTACGTTATAACACAATACTATATAACGTTATACGTCATAATGATGTACTATATAACGCTATATGCTATAACGTAATACTATATAACGTTATACGTTATAACGTAATACTATATAACGTTATACGTTATAACATAATACTATATAACGTTATACGTCATAATGATGTACTATATAACGTTATACGTTATAACGTAATACTATATAACGTTATACGCTATAACGTAATAGTATATAACGTTACACGTTATACCGTATTACTATATAACGTTATATGTTATAACGTAATACTATATAACGTTATACGTTATAACGTAATACTATATAACGTTATACGCTATAACGTAATAGTATATAACGTTACACGTTATAACGTATTACTATATAACGTTATACGTTATAACGTAATACTATATAACGTTACACGTTATAATGTAATACTATATAACGTTATACGTTATAACGTAATACTATTTAACGTTATACGTTATAACGTAATACTATATAACGTTACACGTTATAACGTAATACTATATAACGTTATACGTTATAACGTAATACTATATAACGTTATACGCTATAACGTAATAGTATATAACGTTACACGTTATAACGTATTACTATATAACGTTATACGTTATAACGTAATACTATATTACGTTTTACGTTATAACATAATACTATATAACGTTATACGTCATAATGATGTACTATATAACGTTATATGCTATAACGTAATACTATATGACGTTATACGTTATAACGTAATGCTATATAACGTCAGACGTTATAACGTAATACTATATAACGTAATACGTTATAACATAATACTATATAACGTTATACGCTATAACGTAATAGTATATAACGTTACACGTTATAACGTATTACTATATAACGTTATACGTTATAACGTAATACTATATAACGTTACACGTTATAACGTAATACTATATAACGTTATACGTTATAACGTAATACTATTTAACGTTATACGTTATAACGTAATACTATATAACGTTACACGTTATAACGTAATACTATATAACGTTATACGTTATAACGTAATACTATATAACGTTATACGCTATAACGTAATAGTATATAACGTTACACGTTATAACGTATTACTATATAACGTTATACGTTATAACGTAATACTATATTACGTTTTACGTTATAACATAATACTATATAACGTTATACGTCATAATGATGTACTATATAACGTTATATGCTATAACGTAATACTATATGACGTTATACGTTATAACGTAATGCTATATAACGTTATACGTTATAACGTAATACTATATAACGTAATACGTTATAACATAATACTATATAACGTTATACGCTATAACGTAATAGTATATAACGTTACACGTTATAACGTATTACTATATAACGTTATACGTTATAACGTAATACTATATAACGTTACACGTTATAACGTATTACTATATAACGTTATACGTTATAACGTAATACTATATAACGTTATACGTTATAACGTAATGCTATATAACGTTATACGTTAGAACGTAATACTATATAACGTTATACGTTATAACGTAATACTATATTACGTTTTACGTTATAACATAATACTATATAACGTTATACGTCATAATGATGTACTATATAACGTTATATGCTTTAACGTAATACTATATAACGTTATACGCTATAACGTAATAGTATATAACGTTACACGTCTTAACGTATTACTATATAACGTTATACGTTATAACGTAATACTATATAACGTTATACGTTATAACGTAATATTATATAACGTTATACGCTATAACATAATACTATACAACGTTATACGTCATAATGATGTACTATATAACGTTATAGGTCATAATGATGTACTATATAACGTTATACGTTATAACGTAATACTATATAACGTTATACGTTATAACGTAATACTATATAACGTTATACGTTATAACCTAATACTATATAACGTTATACGCTATAACGTAATAGTATATAACGTTACACGTTATAACGTATTACTATATAACGTTATACGTTATAACGCAATACTATATAACGTTATACGCTATAACATAATAGTATGTAACGTTTTACGTTATAACATAATACTATATAACGTTATACGTTATAACGTAATAGTATATAACGTTACACGTTATAACGTATTACTATATAACGTTATACGTTATAACGTAATACTATATAACGTTATACGTTATAACATAATACTATATAACGTTATACGCTATAACGTAATAGTATATAACGTTACACGTTATAACGTATTACTATATAACGTTATACGCTATAACGTAATAGTGTATAACGTTACACATTATAACGTTTTACTATATAACGTTATCCGTTATAACGTAATACTATATAAGGGTTTACGTTATAACGTAATACTATATAACGTTATACGATATAACGTAATACTATATACCGTTATACGTTATAACATAATACTATATAACGTTATAAGTTATAACGTAATACTATACAACGTTATACGTTATAACGTATTACTATATAACGTTATACTCTATAACGTAATACTATATAACGTTTTACGTTATAACATAATACTCTATAACGTTATACGTCATAATGATGTACTATATAACGTTATATGCTATAACGTAATACTATATAACGTTATACGTTATAACGTAATACTATATAACGTTATACGTTATAACATAATACTATATAACGTTATACGTTATAACGTAATAGTATATAACGTTACACGTTATAACGTATTACTATATAACGTTATACGTTATAACGTAATACTATATAACGTTATACGTTATAACATAATACTATATAACGTTATACGTCATAATGATGTACTATATAACTTTATATGCTATAACGTATTACTATATAGCGTTATACGTTATAACGTAATACTATATAACGTTTTACGTTATAACATAATACTATATAACGTTATAAGTTATAAAGTTATACTATATAACGTTATACGTTATAACGTATTACTATATAACGTTATACGTTATAACGTAATACTATATAACGTATTACGTTATAACATAATACTATATAACGTTATACGTCATAATGATGTACTATATAACGCTATATGCTATAACGTAATACTATATAACGTTATACGTTATAACGTAATACTATATAACGTTATACGTTATAACATAATACTATATAACGTTATACGTCATAATGATGTACTATATAACGTTATACGTTATAACGTAATACTATATAACGTTATACGCTATAACGTAATAGTATATAACGTTACACGTTATACCGTATTACTATATAACGTTATATGTTATAACGTAATACTATATAACGTTATACGTTATAACGTAATACTATATAACGTTATACGCTATAACGTAATAGTATATAACGTTAGACGTTATAACGTATTACTATATAACGTTATACGTTATAACGTAATACTATATAACGTTACACGTTATAATGTAATACTATATAACGTTATACGTTATAACGTAATACTATTTAACGTTATACGTTATAACGTAATACTATATAACGTTACACGTTATAACGTAATACTATATAACGTTATACGTTATAACGTAATACTATATAACGTTATACGCTATAACGTAATAGTATATAACGTTACACGTTATAACGTATTACTATATAACGTTATACGTTATAACGTAATACTATATTACGTTTTACGTTATAACATAATACTATATAACGTTATACGTCATAATGATGTACTATATAACGTTATATGCTATAACGTAATACTATATGACGTTATACGTTATAACGTAATGCTATATAAGGTCAGACGTTATAACGTAATACTATATAACGTAATACGTTATAACATAATACTATATAACGTTATACGCTATAACGTAATAGTATTTAACGTTACACGTTATAACGTATTACTATATAACGTTATACGTTATAACGTAATACTATATAACGTTACACGTTATAACGTAATACTATATAACGTTATACGTTATAACGTAATACTATTTAACGTTATACGTTATAACGTAATACTATATAACGTTACACGTTATAACGTAATACTATATAACGTTATACGTTATAACGTAATACTATATAACGTTATACGCTATAACGTAATAGTATTTAACGTTACACGTTATAACGTATTACTATATAACGTTATACGTTATAACGTAATACTATATTACGTTTTACGTTATAACATAATACTATATAACGTTATACGTCATAATGATGTACTATATAACGTTATATGCTATAACGTAATACTATATGACGTTATACGTTATAACGTAATGCTATATAACGTTATACGTTATAACGTAATACTATATAACGTAATACGTTATAACATAATACTATATAACGTTATACGCTATAACGTAATAGTATATAACGTTACACGTTATAACGTATTACTATATAACGTTATACGTTATAACGTAATACTATATAACGTTACACGTTATAACGTATTACTATATAACGTTATACGTTATAACGTAATACTATATAACGTTATACGTTATAACGTAATGCTATATAACGTTATACGTTAGAACGTAATACTATATAACGTTATACGTTATAACGTAATACTATATAACGTTATACGCTATAACGTAATAGTATATAACGTTACACGTTATAACGTATTACTATATAACGTTATACGTTATAACGTAATACTATATTACGTTTTACGTTATAACATAATACTATATAACGTTATACGTCATAATGATGTACTATATAACGTTATATGCTATAACGTAATACTATATGACGTTATACGTTATAACGTAATGCTATATAACGTTATACGTTATAACGTAATACTATATAACGTAATACGTTATAACATAATACTATATAACGTTATACGCTATAACGTAATAGTATATAACGTTACACGTTATAACGTATTACTATATAACGTTATACGTTATAACGTAATACTATATAACGTTACACGTTATAACGTATTACTATATAACGTTATACGTTATAACGTAATACTATATAACGTTATACGTTATAACGTAATGCTATATAACGTTATACGTTAGAACGTAATACTGTCACGTCCCGCGTTCCGCACGTGACGCCACGAACCAATAACTTATGAATAATTAAACACGACCAATAATAATAAATTAACTAATAACTAACCAATCAAAATAAAAAGAATTATACGACAGACAATCAAAATGAAATAAATGAATCAATAAGAAGAAACACTACAACCAATCAGCAATGACATATAAAATAC
The DNA here is from genome assembly GCF_024516045.1 of Bombus affinis. Taxonomy (NCBI): domain Eukaryota; kingdom Metazoa; phylum Arthropoda; class Insecta; order Hymenoptera; family Apidae; genus Bombus; species Bombus affinis. The sequence continues at coordinate 57,141 of NW_026109070.1, forward strand.
AAATAAAATGAAATAATTAAATGAACCAATAAATAAAACAAGCCGCGATTCAAATGTATGAGATTTCTCTGCGAAAACACATGTATATACACACACGTGTATGCATATCTGTGTGTGTGACCTACTTCGTGAATCTGAATAATTGGTAATCTAATAAAATATAAAAGAAATAAAATATACTACACTACACCAGCATTCTAAGTGAAAATTGTATACAAGATTACTCTGCGACACACACATATATAGATATACACATGCGTACGCGTATCTTTGGGAAAAATTCATAATATATATATATATATATGTATGTATACGTTATTAAACCATTAAAACGCAAAGAAATAAATATATAGATTTACATTTCTACGAACCTAGAGAATTATATACGAAATCCACATTATGGAATATTCAACCAATTAACGATCCGAGAAACAATGAGAATAACAATACGCGCGCATATACATATGCATATATATATTTTACATAATGGAAAATTACATTGTGAAATGTATATATATATATACACATATTATTATATCGAACAATTACTCATCTAATATACAAAACCACCTTGTAAAAATTACATTACTGAACATTCAACTAAACCAACTGAAGATTTAGTATAATAATATATAATAATATAATAATATATATATATATACATAGATATGTGAAATAGCGTTGTATATAACCGGAAACAATACAAATGTCACACGACTTCTTCAACAACTTCGACTCTTCGTTCCTGCCGACAACACCTCACACGATGACTGCGTCTTCTAGGGCCACTTACGGATTCTTTACAATTCTTCTTCTTCTTGCACTGAAATATCATATGCAGTGAATAAAACACGAAAGAAGCAGGATTAACTAAATAAAAGAAATCATAACAAGATACACACCGAGATAGCCCTCATGGGAACCTCTGACGAAGATACCTCCGTATCCATCATTAAACGCATAATAATCAAGATGCACAAACCTCATTTGGAAGTCGACACCACTCACAGCGTGCCAATGCAAGGGAGGAAAACGAATGAAATTGTATTTCGTGAAGACGTTTCACCACTTTCCATAGATCAGAAACTGGAGTTACACAACTAATAACCTAATAACAAGAAAGTAATATAAAATATACACGATTTAATATATAGCAAATATGGACATATAAATCTACAAGGAGCAAAATATATCTCATATTGTCAAATAAAACCAAATTGTCAAAAGATCATCAGGACACGACGCCAACGAAGGTGCCACTGTGCCTATTTGGATGGAAAACCGCCACTTCAGCATCATCCCTCGCACATATTCACACACGCACGTCGATCACGTCATCTCGTACCATTCACATATCTTCTTCCTCTTGCGCTAAAACAAATTCACAAGTTTAAGGAAACAAACAACATGCGAAACGAGATAGAATACTAAAAACACATACTCACACAGTTCGCACAGGCGCGGACGCTTTTGTGTCCATCACTCAACATAACCTGTAATCATCAAAATCCACGGTCTCTCATGGAAACTCTAAAAACCTGCAGCATTGCGATTCCCACCGGAACGAACTGTCACGTGACTGTCATCCCATTGGGGATGTCATTATAAAAAGCGTAGCGACACAATTCAAATCAGAGTAATTGTTAGCGGGTCAGTTGAATAAAGGAATAGAAGAGAGTAATTGTTAGCGTTCGGGAGAATTTAGCGAAAAATAAAGAAGAGTCAGATTAATTGTTAGCGTTAGCGTTAGCGATTAATTGTTAGTGGTTCAGTTAGAACAATCAGAGTAATTGTGAAAAGAGAGTAACTACCATTAGTTGGTTCAGTTAGAATATAGTCAGAGAAATTGTTAGCGTTCGGGAGAATTTAACGAAATTAAAGAAGAGTAATTCAGTTAGAATAAAGAAATAGGATAGAGCAATTGTGATTAGTTGGTTCAGGAGAATTTAGCGAAAATAAGGAGAGTAATTGTTAGTCGTTCAATTGAATTTGAGTGAGTCTGATTTAAGTTGAGTTGATTTAAGAGAATTCGTTCAGTTGATTTAATTAGAATTTAAGTTAGGATTAGAGAATAATTGTTCGTTCCAGTTCGACTTTAAGAATTACGAGATATAAATGTTATTAGTCAGTTCGAATTATAAAATAATTGTTATTAGTCAGTTAGAATCAAAACAATAGTTGGCTCAAGTTTTTGTGTTAGAATTTCGAATTGTTAAACACGTCCGGACACACTGTTGTTTACACTGTTCAAATTAAATAAAGATTAAAACGAAAAATTATAGAAGTGTCGATCTTTGTAAAACCGGAATCACCCCAGCGGCCTGCCCGTTCATCAGCGGAGACCAACGTCAGGTGAGTTAACTTTAATTATTATTAATAATTAATAATTAAAATAATAAATAATATCAATGATTAGTATAATTCGTCATTAATTCCGCCTGTAATAATTATTTATAATATAATTGTTTATTCCAAACAATCCTCTCCCGTGCTAGTATTCCTGCGCATAGCAGGTTAGCCGAAACGTGGAGATTGTTGACCAGTGGCCTAAACTCCGATCAACGCTACATAATCTAACAAGAAATATCTAATTGAAACAGTCCTTAGACTGTTTCTGGTGGCAGCGACTACTACATTGTTTAAAATTTCAAAATTTGGATAGCGAAACGTAACAATATATATATATATAGATAAAAATTTTGGTGGCAGCGGTGGGATACGCTCCACGGAGGATTACAGTTGGTATAAACAATAACATACGCTCATAGGTTTAAAGTTTTTTCAATTTATTAACTGAAACATATACATAAACATATACAAAAAGGAAGAAAAAAAAAAAACATGGCGGTCGCACGAGACTCACTAAGCGAGGACACGATTACGTTGTTGTCGGAAAAATTGAAAGCGTGGGACGAGAATTTTCGCGTACTAACCGACATTAATGCAAGTCTAAGCAGAGTGGAAGAAGACCTGCGTGCAAGTAGGGAATCGAGAGATACCGAAATTCCCACATCGACGCCGTTAATTCCGCGAGGAATAAGACCCATTAATGATAATTTTCAATCAATTAAACTAAAAGACGCGATCGAGTCAGTGCCAGTGTTCGACGGCCATCGACCACCGGTATTTCAATTTTTAAGGGCATGCGAACGAGCTCGAAGTATGGTGCCAAGAAGTCAAGAACCCTACCTAGTAAAATTATTGATGAACAAACTACGCGGACACGCGTTTCTCGCCGTAGAGGACGGTGTAGTATTAACCCTGAACGATTTCGGAAATAGATTAAAAAATATGTTCGGTCCGGGAAAAACAATTAACGAATACAGAGGTGAACTAGCGACGGTGTTTCAACGACCGGGGGAAGAGATCTTAGATTACATAGATCGCGTCAAAAATCTCAGGCTAGCAATAATGGACGAGGAAAGATGCGGATTTGATACCGTGTCCGCGGATGTCCAAGACACTATAGATTGGGACACGACAGAAGCCTTCGTTAAAGGACTCCCAAACGAGGTATTTATGCGGGTAAAATTAGCCGGATATCAATCCCTAGACGACGCGTTTTGCCAAGCCGTGAGAGCTACGCGAGAACTGAAACAAATAAATATCAGATCGCGATGTCAACGACTAGGAAACCCAAACAGTCTTAACTGGAACGCCTCTCGCCCTAGCAACGACAACAACAATCGCGATATCAACGGAAATAACCGCCAGGATCGAAGATTCGTGCCGCCGGCGCAAAATCGTCCGAACGTCCCTAGACAAAATTTTATAATGTGTAACTACTGTAAGAAGCCTGGGCATCTAGTAAGAGACTGCTACAAATTCAAAGCAAGGGTGGACGCTGGAATAATTGTGCCTTACGCGTCAGGGCAGTCGGGAAACGAGACGAATCCTTCGAGGGGAGGGAGCGAACCTCGAAGGAGCAACGCCATAAACCGCTCAAGAGAACAAGCTACGACGAGAAGACCGGATCTCACGGTAGTCAACCGAACGCGACAAACGACTCCCGTAAAACCGACGAACATTCCGGTAAAACCATCATCCAGTCGTGCTCAAGAACAGTTAAGAAATCTGGAGAACCAACGATCAACGAAGAAAGAGGGTTACAAGAAAGCAAACAAGTATCACCGGGTGTTGGACTCAGATTCGGACGTCGACCTTTCCGGATGGTTTCAATAGAAATAAAAGAAACCTCAAATACTCCTACCGCGAGAATAGTCTCCCCGGATTTGAAAACGAAGGCGAATCTACTGCTAGACTCCGGATCAGAAATTAACATTATCAAGAAACCTGCCTTACCCGAGTCAGCGATCATCAACGAGCAAGAGATAATTGAAGTTCGAGGAATTACGGCAACGAGCCTGGTCACCCTAGGGCAGACAATAATACAGGTTGCGGGCCACCCCGTTACTTTCCATGTAGTTGATGATTCCCTGCTGATCAATCAAGACGGAATCTTAGGTTCCGAATTTTTTGCAAAATACAGAGCCCGTTTGGATTACGGGCAAAAACATATCAAATGGGGGGATATCTATATCCCGTTTGATACAAAAGAAAAGATAATTGTGCCGAAACGAAGTTCGGTACCCTGTACCATAAATATCGCAAATCCGGAGGAAAATGAGGGATTCATCCCCAAAATCGAACCGATTAAGGGAGTCTATTTCGGAAATGCGGTCGTGAAAAACCATAAGGGACGTGGTTATTTAAGAATAATTAATACCACCTCGAGGGATTACGAATTTACCGTACCCACAATAGTAATAAAAAAATTTGCAACTCCTACTTCGCCCTCTCATACTACGTGCAACGCCGTTTCAGCATCTGAGGGAAATAGGTTCGATAAAATAATGGAATTATTGCGACTAGAGCATTTAAATGAAGAAGAAAAGAGGAACGTCGAAGCGCTAATACGGAAGAATCAAGATAGATTTCATCTCCCAGGGGAGACACTAGAAGGAACAGACGTTTTACAACACGAAATTGCTACCACAGATGAGATACCGATCAATGTTAAACAATACCGGTATCCTCCCGTACATCGGGAAGAAATAAACCGCCAGATTCAAGAACTACTAGAAACGGACGTTGTGGAATCATCGACATCTCCGTATAACTCTCCATTACGGATCGTGCCGAAGAAACCGGACTCTCAAGGTAATAAACGATGGAGAATGGTTATTGATTACAGGAAATTAAATGACAAAACAATAGGCGATGCCTATCCACTACCCAATATCACTGAAATATTGGACCAATTGGGAAGTGCGAAATACTTTTCCACGTTCGATCTAGCATCTGGGTTCCACCAAATCCGTATGTCATCGAAAGATGCCCACAAAACTGCATTCTCGACGCCATATGGTCATTTTCAGTTCAAACGAATGTCTTTCGGACTGAAAAATGCACCAGCAACGTTCCAGCGGTTGATGAATTCGATACTGTCAGGGTTGCAAGGAATAGAGCTGTTCGTTTATCTGGATGATATAGTAATTTATTCCACATCCATTCACGAACATGAGATTAAATTTAATCGACTTATGGACAGAGTACGGAGAGCTAAATTGCAACTGCAACCGGACAAGTGCGAATTCTTACGGCACGAAGTAAAATATTTGGGATATGTAATCAGTGAGAATGGAGTTAAACCTGACCCAAAGAAAATCGAGGCAGTTTCAAATTTTCCACGGCCAAGGAAATCAAAAAATGTTAAACAATTTTTGGGATTAGCTGGATATTACCGAAGGTTCATACCCAATTTCTCCAAGGTTGCGAAACCATTGACGCAATTACTAAAAAAGGACGTTGCGTTCAAGTGGACGGAAAACCAAGAAGATGCATTCAACACCTTGAAAACAGCCCTTATAACAGAACCCATTTTGCAGTACCCGGACTTCTCTCAACCATTCAATCTCACGACAGACGCATCTGGATATGCCGTGGGCGGCGTACTAAGCCAAGGACCTATCGGAAAAGACCTACCGATCGCATATGCCTCAAGATTATTGAACCCCGCCGAACAAAATTATTCCACGATAGAAAAGGAATGCCTAGCGATCGTTTACAGCGCAATGCACTTCCGACCGTATTTGTACGGGAGAAAATTCACCATTATAACCGATCATAAACCTCTGGTGTGGATGCATTCTATCAAAGATCCTACTTCAAGAATTTGGAAGTGGAAACTAAAATTGGCGGATTTCGAATTCGACATTATACACAAAGAAGGTAAGGCAAACGCGAATGCAGACGCCTTATCTAGAAACCCCCCTGAGGTTTGTTTGCCAATCAGGAAAAGAGAGGAAGATTCACCGAGTCGATATCCCGCACCCAAGAGATTTGAACTAGACACACTAACCGAAGACTCCCCCATGTTTGAAGTTAAACCACGCGAACTATCGCAACACAATAGACCAGGAAAACAAGAAAAAATTTCCATTCGAAAACACGTCACCATAGAAGAAACACCCACAAATCATTTTGACTACGCATTAGCCGAAATCGACGTAAACAGAGACGAGGAAACAATCACTCAAGAGATAACCGACATCGATAAAACGAATGAAGAAGAACCCCCTATAACAATTTCCGAACCAATTCAGCAACAAGGAAAGGACGCAATGCCTGCGGTACTTTCAGAGCTAAGAATCTTGGAAACGCGAGACTCGATTACGAGAGTAAACGACCATAGAATAATATTCGTCGATATACATGGCAATCCGATAGATAAAGGGGCCTTAGAAATGAAGGAAGCAGGAAAACTGCCGTATTATAGAGATTTAATGTTGGGAAGAGTAATATTGAATCAAGATTCCGGAAAATACATCGTGTCCCTACCCGTAAAGGAAGATCGAAACTCTCCAATAACGCCAGAAAATATATCGAACTCATTGAAATCTTTACTGGATGTGGTAAAAGAAAACCAATTAACGTCCTTTAGCATCAGCAAAACAAACCTGGAAGAAATACCTTGGCGATATACAATCAGGAAACTGAAAGAAGTATTCATGGGAGAAACCATAGCTATTACCATCTGTACCGGGGAAATAATTATCCCACCGGTGGAAGCGCAAAGCAACATAATACGAGAAAAGCACGAATCACCTGTAGCAGGACATAAGGGAGTAACAAAAACTTACCAAAGAGTACGACAATACTACTATTGGAAAACCATGAAGAAAGAAATCCAGGAATACGTGAGAACATGCAAAGAATGCCAATTGAAAAAGTTAACCAGAATAAAAACAAGGCAACCCATGGTGCTCACAGACACACCAGGTAAAGCGTTCGATAAAATTAGTATGGATATCGTCGGTCCATTACCACAGACACAAAAGGGAAATAAATACATATTAACCATCCAAGACTTACTGACAAAATATTCAATCGGGATCCCGATGGCAGGAATCTCTTCGGCCGAGATAGCTGACGTTTTCGTAAAACAATTCATTTGCCGATTCGGTTCACCGAGGGCTATCCTTACTGATCGGGGAGCAAATTTTACATCCTCGCTGATGAAAAAAGTAGCAAAAAGATTTCGCATAAAAAGGTATACCACGTCAGCATACCATCCACAAAGCAACGGCTCCATCGAAAGATCTCACCACGTATTAACTGAATACCTCAACCTGTACATCGAAAATTCCAGAAACTGGGACGAATGGGTGGAATTAGCCATGTTCTCCTACAATACCTCCGTACACGAAGGAACAAAATTCTCCCCACACGAACTAGTCTTTGGGCACTTAGCCAGAGAACCTACTGGCGAGATGATAACCGAGGAGAATATGGAACCAACATATGCAGAGTATCTCAGAGACCTGTTCGATAAAATCGTCACCGTTCAACAAATGGCAAGAGAAAATCTGATAAAATCCAAATTAAAGTCAAAAGAATACTATGACAGACGAATCAACCCGCAAAATTTCAAAATAGGAGATCTAGTATATCTATTAAAGGAACCCAGAAGAGGAAAATTTTCCGACCAATATTCGGGACCGCATAGAGTGTTAGAAATTTTAGAAAACCAAAACGTCATGATTGAAGTGAAAGGGATTCTGCGAACAGTGCACTTAAATAAGTTAAAATTAGCGCATAACCGAAATAAACAATAAACGAAACGTTTTCAGAAGGTAACACAGTACAGTAGTATGTAGTGTAGTGCTGCTCGTCGAATAATGCGGATAATGGAAACCTAAAAAGAAAAGGAAATTACTATGTACTTTCTAAACATTACTCAAATATAAAATGTATTAATTCAATAAAGTGATTAAAACGGTGAAAGTGAAAAGTACCTTGTGAACAATTAACTATTGTAAAAGGAAGTGTATATGCAAAGACAGGCCATAAGCCCATATTCGTAAAACATAACGTATGACAGCCATCTGAAACAAATGGAAGAATTAACCTCAATTACCTTAATACAAAATATAATAGTACTAAACGATTATAACAATATCGTGGTTAAACCAAAGTAAGTGCGACACTGCTTGTCGAATAGTGCAGATAGTGGAAACCTAAAAACAAAAGAAAGATTACTATTTGCATTCTATAAAACGTGTTAATTCAATAACATAATTAAAGGCAGTGAAAGTAAAAAGTACCTAATCTACAATTAATCATTGTAGAAGGAAGTGTACATGCAGGAATTCCGCAGAGATAAATTATGGACCCACTCCGTAGAACATAGAATACGACTGCCAGCTGAAACGAATGCAAGAACTGGCCTCAATTGCCTTGACATATATGAAAAGAAATAATACTATTAAAACTTACAACAAGATTGCCAATTACGTCGGGTAGGTGTCTTACGTGAGCGACGTAGCGTGTAGACTTGGAGAATAAAGACGAAGTAACTATGAACAGTAATAATATAGTGTACAAGTTCTAATCTATAATACATGAATTAGTCTCGACTTACATTACACGATTATTATTATACCTCACATATAGAAACAGATTTGTAATGCACAATAGCGGTCGCTCACACAATGCACTACGTGCATATTGAATTAATTAACTAAATGATATGTTTATACTCACAAATATAGGATGAATAAAGGTATCTGTAGTAAGTATTTTGAATATAATGAAAACCGGATGATGCCTTACACACGGTAACGCAGCATCGAAGGAATAGGATTTGAGAAACTACAAACGGTAATAATTCAATAAACAAGTTTTAACCAATAATACATAGATTAGCTCAAAAAATTATACTATACAAATATGAAATAATAATAAATCACTAATAATAAATCACATAATTACTAAGTAACAACAGATTAATAGGGAAGATATAGAAATAGCTAATAAAATAGAAATAGGCTAGAAAGTAATCAAGATAGATTAGCCGAGCATTAATAATCAAACATGATTAAAATTAGGAATTATCATATTGTGTTAAGCTATTACAGCATTACTACATTAAATTACGTATAAAGAAATAAGGTTATACTACACAGTGGTGACTGGTGACACTATGCACGCATTAGATTAAACCAATTAAACAAAAGCTACATAAATATAAACTACCTTATAATTAAACAGTGAAACGATTCTATTAGTAATTAATATTTTCGACAACGATATAATCCACACGCTATTACATTAAAATAACACACAGTATATATACACATATTACAACAAATACAAAACAATGTTAAATTAAACATACACATTACGACGAACACAAAACTAGACGTTGACACTTCACTAGAACGGAGTTGAAACTAAGTAACAAAACAATTATTACAATATCAAACAAATTTACAAAACACCACACTCTTATTTAAGACGTACACAAACATCCATTTTGGAAATCCGTCGCGAGCGTGAAGCAGTTCTCACGCATGCGCAATGAACTACATGCAATAATTATACACACTAAAATAAATACAGAATAATATTATTCCCACTTCAATTATACGTCAACTGCTAAAATAAAGTCACAAATAATTAACAAATAAATAACAAAACCGCATGAATAAAATTCACCATATACTAGAGACATTCATGAACGGCCATCTTAGATTGTCACGAATAGGGAATAGACCTTACGCACGCGCAATGAAACACATATACATAAATAATATTAATTTTATTTGAATTACACGTCACCTACTAAAATAAAGTTAAAAATAATTAACAGATAGATAATTAATTCGATATTGGCAAAAGTCACCACATATTAGGGACATCCACCACCAATCAACGCATGTATGTAGTAACTTTAATACCTTACAAATAAATTATATTTCTAACAAAAAAATAATAAAAGACGGGTACGATAATCTAGACTTAGGCTATCGCGACCCATACGAAGACCCTCCAACACGTTTTTATGCACACAAATTCAAAGAGCGCGTTGTAGATTGTGTGAAATACAAATAACAAAACTCCAACCCGCGATATTTTGTCTGCAATGCATAAATGTCAATCTTAACACGACACAATAACCCCAAAGAAATCTTTTGATGTAAGGAATTGTAGTTCGCGCTGTTGCCCGTTAGGATGGACCAACAACCAATCGCAACTACATCTGCTACGATCAGTCAAATTTCCTTCGGAAATTTGAACACCAAGGGCGGGGGTGTCACGTCCCGCGTTCCGCACGTGACGCCACGAACCAATAACTTATGAATAATTAAACACGACCAATAATAATAAATTAACTAATAACTAACCAATCAAAATAAAAAGAATTATACGACAGACAATCAAAATGAAATAAATGAATCAATAAGAAGAAACACTACAACCAATCAGCAATGACATATAAAATACAAATAAAATGAAATAATTAAATGAACCAATAAATAAAACAAGCCGCGATTCAAATGTATGAGATTTCTCTGCGAAAACACATGTATATACACACACGTGTATGCATATCTGTGTGTGTGACCTACTTCGTGAATCTGAATAATTGGTAATCTAATAAAATATAAAAGAAATAAAATATACTACACTACACCAGCATTCTAAGTGAAAATTGTATACAAGATTACTCTGCGACACACACATATATAGATATACACATGCGTACGCGTATCTTTGGGAAAAATTCATAATATATATATATATATGTATGTATACGTTATTAAACCATTAAAACGCAAAGAAATAAATATATAGATTTACATTTCTACGAACCTAGAGAATTATATACGAAATCCACATTATGGAATATTCAACCAATTAACGATCCGAGAAACAATGAGAATAACAATACGCGCGCATATACATATGCATATATATATTTTACATAATGGAAAATTACATTGTGAAATGTATATATATATACACATATTATTATATCGAACAATTACTCATCTAATATACAAAACCACCTTGTAAAAATTACATTACTGAACATTCAACTAAACCAACTGAAGATTTAGTATAATAATATATAATAATATAATAATATATATATATGTCGGGTTGGCGTTACGATTAGAGTTAGGGTTAAGGGCGTAAACGAATCCCTATTGACACTAGACGTGATCACTATGCAATAGAGGAGATATTTACTAGTGCAAACATGACCATGTTGGAATTGGACAAGTAATCGCGATAATTTGATACTCGAGAAACTAATGACAATGATCTTAGGCTCAATAACGAATCCACGGTCAACGGGATGACGAACTCTACTCTTCTTTAGCGTCTAAGTTGTACTCAATGTTAATGCATGGGGCAATCACTACGTATCCGAGAGTTACTTGAATCGTCGTCGAGATCGTACCGGAGAGTAACTCTCCGTCTCGACGATGCCGTCGAGGAAAACTATAATGGGTGGGTCTAAGGACATGAGATCCTCGGATTCGTCAAAGAAAGCTTTCGTTCCAAAGGTGAGGGAAATTAGCGCTGTTGCTAATTGGTCGATCTCCATATCGGCGTTTTGAAAGAGATGCTGGCCGCCCTTGAGGGGAGGTTGTTGACGGGGGCATCGTTCGTGGAAGATAGGCTTCTCCTATCGTCCCGTAGTTGCAACAAGGACTGTTTGTCTAAATGAAGAACTTTGCTTGACTAAATCTTAAGATTTATTGCGGGTCCTCAAGTTAGCTAAACATACTGCGGAGGTATATTGACATCTGGAGATCATCTTACCCGAAGGATAGGATCTGCGTGTGGCGAGCCACGGAACAGAAACCTTTGAAATATTTACTGCCACGTGTCGCTACGGCTATTTCTTTAAAGGAGAGGTATAGAGTTACTCTGTGCCTTTGTTAGATAAAACGTTCATCCCTTGACCGCGGCTACGTTCGGCGACTGGTTGTCGCCTCGAGCCCAAGCTCACTATCATAAACCTCGAACAATCGGAGCGACATTTGTTTAATCTAAATTACGACATTACGGTATTCCCGAGAATCCAAGGAGAGGTTCCGGTGTTTTTCCATCTCCGACACGGCCATTCTGACTATCACACGTCCTCGGGTGCAACTACAAGATTGAGTCTTTCTAACATTAGGTTCGGTACAATTAGCATGTCTACAATTTAACTTAATGTCTAAATAAGCTGAGGGTCCAGTGTAACAACAAAATTTTGTTCGGAGGTTTGACAACAAAAGGAATAGAAGAGCACATGAATTAGTAACGTTGTAATTAGTATTGGAAGTGCTAGTTGCATCCTGTGGGTTATCAGTCGGGTCATAACGGCGAAATGGACCAGTCTCGATTTCGCGCCCCAATGGATCTCGTTTTTCTAGATCGCACGACCGCACCAAACTTCGTAACACTATAGCTCATGGTGCGCGTGAACACATCACTTGCCCCTTAGTCGAGCTTCATAACACTATAGCTCATGGTGCGCGTGAACACATCACTTGCTCCTTTACCAAGCTTCATAACTCTATAGCTCATGGTGCGCGTGAACACATCACTTGCCCCTTTACCAAGCTTCATAACACTATAGCTCATGGTGCGCGTGAACACATCACTTGCCCCTTTACCAAGCTTCATAACTCTATAGCTCATGGTGCGCGTGAACACATCACTTGCTCCTTTACCGAGCTTCATAACGTACTCCGTAAGGTGCTACGGTCTTTGTGCTACGGATCTTCCGAGATCGAGGTGCTCATGTCGTCGTGGTCACTGTTATTGCCGTCACTACCGACGTCCAACTCAGCGGGAACGCGACTGTCCGGCATTTTTCTTAATCTGTCGTGATTGTCTTTATACGCTCGTTTGCCGTCTAGCGTTTTTAAAATATATCTATCTCCTTCCAAAATCTCGGTTATTACGAATGGACCCTTGAATTTTGGCTTTAGCTTGGTTTGGTTTCTTTTCTCATTTTTGCGTAGTACGAAATCGCCGAGGTTAAACCTAACCACTTTAGCTTTGTTTCTATCAAAATCTTTCTTTGTTGTACTGGGCTTTACTCTCTATGTTCTATACAGCCTGCTGTCTTACATCAGGGATATCGACTTCCTTTTCTTCGATATTGTCGGGTAGTAATAGGTCGTACGGTCTCGCTGTTCTACCGATTAGTAGTTGTAAAGGGCTCGAATTAGTCACGCGGTTGGTGGTGCAGTTCAACGCTAGCTGTATTTCCCCAATCGCATCTTGCCACGGCCGCCCGGTCGTTTCTACTGTCGTGAACGTATTTTCAATGTACGCATAACACGCTCTACCTGTCTATTAGCTCTATCATCGGTCGCTATCGAGTGAACTTTAATTCGTTTGCTTTCGCAGAATTCTCGAAATTCATTACCCTTAGAACATCTTTCCTGATCTGCTATTATCCGGCAGGGACTTCCGAATAAAATATAGCGGGTTTAAGCGCTTTAATGGTGTTACGGAAATCTATCTTACGAGTACGATGCAGGTATACGAATTTAGTGAACACATCGATCAAAACAATGACGTACTCCTTTGAATCGCTTTTACCACTCAACTTGCCTGTTATGTCCATGTGGACCGTATGCCAGGGTATGCTGGTCTTAGGTATAGGATGTAGTTCGGCTTGTATCTTACCTGAACTAGCTTTCGAAACTTGACAAGCATGACAGTTCTCAATGAATCGGCGAACGTACTTCGCCATCCCTTCGAACCAGTAATACTCGTACAGTCTCTCGAGCGTTTTCTCCCAACCTAAGTGCATAATTGACTGGTGCACATAGTTAATAACAGACTATCTAAAACCTCTTAGGACTATAGGTAAACAGAGAGTCCTGCCTTTTCTTTGTATCCTACGGTAAAGAGTACCGGACCGTAATTCGTATGTATTCGCGATGTCTTCCGCGAGCTCATCGTTTTGCAATTTCTTGACGATTCCCAAGGTTTGAGAATCACGACGTTGTTCGGCTAATCGCCAGTATTCCGATATTTCGGCCAGATTGATTTCTTTCTCCGCAATTTTATCAATTTTACGGTGGTCTAAATCTACGGGGTTTCGCGAGAAGAAATCTACGTGGGCTGTCCGTTTACTTTCCAGATACATAATGTCAAAAAACAAAAGTCTGCAAGTAGGCCCATCACCGATGGTTCCTGTCATTTAAATGTACTTTGTTACTCGACGCTTTCGACGAGTCGCAATCCGTGACGACAAGAAATTCCCGTCCATGTAGATAGTGACGGAAACGCTCGACTGCGTTTACGACTGCTAACGTCTCTAGTTCGTAGGAATTATACCTAGATTCTGCGAGGGTAGTTCTTTTACTGTAATACTCTATTACTTTGCCTTTACCTTCAACTTGATGCGTCAAAATCGCCCCGTAACTCTCTCCGAGCTAGCGTCAGTATGTAGTTCTATCGGGTAATTGGGGTCGAATATCATTAACACCGGCGCGTCGGTCAGGGCGGAAACTGCCTGTTGTCTTATTTTCTCGTGCCTATCTGTCCAAGTTATATTTCTGTTATTTGAGATGAGCGCATACAGGGGTTTCATCACCTGTGAGAATTTAGGGATGAACTTTCGGAAGTACGAAGCTAACCCTATGAACTGCCTGAACTGTGTGACGGCTGTTGGCACAGGTAAAAAGCTTAAGGTGTGTATTTTACCCGGGTTCGGACGAACTTCTTCGTTATGAATTACATATCTCAAATAGAGCACCGATGTCTTTAGAAAAGAACAGTTCGCAATGTTAACAGAGAATCCTGCTTTTACGAGGGTATCTAATACGGTGTTCAATCTTCCTAAAGCTTGATCTATCGAGTCGGCAATAATTAGAACGTTATCGAAATAAATAACAACGTACGAATGAGCGAGGTCGCCTAGGGCCTTGCGAATGGCCATCCGAAAGACGGACGGCGCAATTCTTCAGTTCAAACGGCATCGTTATCTACTCATATTGTCTGTCGGGAGTAACGAACGCTGTATACTCCGCTGAATTAGGATAAGTAGGAATTTGGTGAAACCCGCTGGCCATATCCAGGCTAATAAAATATCTCGCCTCTTGCAATCTCGCGACTTGATCCGCAATAAGGAGTAAAGGGTACCGATCCGCGACGGTACTTTGATTTAGTTCTCGGGGATCCACTCATAATCTATCTGAGCCGTGTTCTTCTTCACGAGTTACGTAGGGCTCGCGAATGGCGAATTACTAGGCCTTATGATCTCTGCTTTAATTAAAACGCTTATTTTCTCACGTACCGCTCTTCGGTCCTCCTCGCTAAATCTATAAGGACTTCCTCGTACGGTGATGTTAGGATCAATTAATCGTATTTCTAACCGGCCTGTATTTACGCGAATACGTAGGGAATCCGTAACGAATGAATCTTTGAATTTGTCGAGAAGAGGAATTGATCGACTTTTATTATTACCATGTACATCAATGTCAGCTTCATTAACGACGATCTCGTTTGCAGTGGTTTCCTTACAGACATTAATTATTTTTGTTTTACACATAGCGAGGCTATTTTGTGTAATGTTACGTCAAAACCCAGACTTAGAGTTCCACAACTAATCGCGATATCATATTTTAGATAACTATCAGCAAGGACATGAGAAATTATCTTCGATGTAAAAATCATTAATACACGCGATGAACAAATGGGAGGCGTATGTTTAATACAAGTATTTCCTGCTCCTCGCATTACTAATATGTCAGTCATTCTTTTGCCAGAAATCTCGAGGTCACGGACTCTTTAATTAGTGAACGCTCGGCTCCCGAATCGGAGTAAAAATGGAAACGACTCACCCTGATGACTTGATCTAACCGATGATGCTTCCAGTACGTAGAAGTCGACTCGCCACTCGTTATTGAAATTATGGTTTTCTTTCATAATCAGGTTAACAGTTGCGCCCCGTGCAGCGGGGTCGGAACGTGCGATTTTAAGGGTTAAAACGTGGTAGCGAAAACTTGTTAGGTTTCACACTCGATTTTGCACTAGCGACTGGGTTACTCGCGCACGATGG
Organism: Bombus affinis; assembly: GCF_024516045.1. Classification (NCBI taxonomy): domain Eukaryota; kingdom Metazoa; phylum Arthropoda; class Insecta; order Hymenoptera; family Apidae; genus Bombus; species Bombus affinis. The sequence continues at coordinate 73,507 of NW_026109070.1, forward strand.
TCGTAAGTTCTAGCACTGTTATAATCGGCACTGATCCCACTTCTGATGTCGGGTTGGCGTTACGATTAGAGTTAGGGTTAAGGGCGTAAACGAATCCCTATTGACACTAGACGTGATCACTATGCAATAGAGGAGATATTTACTAGTGCAAACATGACCATGTTGGAATTGGACAAGTAATCGCGATAATTTGATACTCGAGAAACTAATGACAATGATCTTAGGCTCAATAACGAATCCACGGTCAACGGGATGACGAACTCTACTCTTCTTTAGCGTCTAAGTTGTACTCAATGTTAATGCATGGGGCAATCACTACGTATCCGAGAGTTACTTGAATCGTCGTCGAGATCGTACCGGAGAGTAACTCTCCGTCTCGACGATGCCGTCGAGGAAAACTATAATGGGTGGGTCTAAGGACATGAGATCCTCGGATTCGTCAAAGAAAGCTTTCGTTCCAAAGGTGAGGGAAATTAGCGCTGTTGCTAATTGGTCGATCTCCATATCGGCGTTTTGAAAGAGATGCTGGCCGCCCTTGAGGGGAGGTTGTTGACGGGGGCATCGTTCGTGGAAGATAGGCTTCTCCTATCGTCCCGTAGTTGCAACAAGGACTGTTTGTCTAAATGAAGAACTTTGCTTGACTAAATCTTAAGATTTATTGCGGGTCCTCAAGTTAGCTAAACATACTGCGGAGGTATATTGACATCTGGAGATCATCTTACCCGAAGGATAGGATCTGCGTGTGGCGAGCCACGGAACAGAAACCTTTGAAATATTTACTGCCACGTGTCGCTACGGCTATTTCTTTAAAGGAGAGGTATAGAGTTACTCTGTGCCTTTGTTAGATAAAACGTTCATCCCTTGACCGCGGCTACGTTCGGCGACTGGTTGTCGCCTCGAGCCCAAGCTCACTATCATAAACCTCGAACAATCGGAGCGACATTTGTTTAATCTAAATTACGACATTACGGTATTCCCGAGAATCCAAGGAGAGGTTCCGGTGTTTTTCCATCTCCGACATATATATACATAGATATGTGAAATAGCGTTGTATATAACCGGAAACAATACAAATGTCACACGACTTCTTCAACAACTTCGACTCTTCGTTCCTGCCGACAACACCTCACACGATGACTGCGTCTTCTAGGGCCACTTACGGATTCTTTACAATTCTTCTTCTTCTTGCACTGAAATATCATATGCAGTGAATAAAACACGAAAGAAGCAGGATTAACTAAATAAAAGAAATCATAACAAGATACACACCGAGATAGCCCTCATGGGAACCTCTGACGAAGATACCTCCGTATCCATCATTAAACGCATAATAATCGAGATGCACAAACCTCATTTGGAAGTCGACACCACTCACAGCGTGCCAATGCAAGGGAGGAAAACGAATGAAATTGTATTTCGTGAAGACGTTTCACCACTTTCCATAGATCAGAAACTGGAGTTACACAACTAATAACCTAATAACAAGAAAGTAATATAAAATATACACGATTTAATATATAGCAAATATGGACATATAAATCTACAAGGAGCAAAATATATCTCATATTGTCAAATAAAACCAAATTGTCAAAAGATCATCAGGACACGACGCCAACGAAGGTGCCACTGTGCCTATTTGGATGGAAAACCGCCACTTCAGCATCATCCCTCGCACATATTCACACACGCACGTCGATCACGTCATCTCGTACCATTCACATATCTTCTTCCTCTTGCGCTAAAACAAATTCACAAGTTTAAGGAAACAAACAACATGCGAAACGAGATAGAATACTAAAAACACATACTCACACAGTTCGCACAGGCGCGGACGCTTTTGTGTCCATCACTCAACATAACCTGTAATCATCAAAATCCACGGTCTCTCATGGAAACTCTAAAAACCTGCAGCATTGCGATTCCCACCGGAACGAACTGTCACGTGACTGTCATCCCATTGGGGATGTCATTATAAAAAGCGTAGCGACACAATTCAAATCAGAGTAATTGTTAGCGGGTCAGTTGAATAAAGGAATAGAAGAGAGTAATTGTTAGCGTTCGGGAGAATTTAGCGAAAAATAAAGAAGAGTCAGATTAATTGTTAGCGTTAGCGTTAGCGATTAATTGTTAGTGGTTCAGTTAGAACAATCAGAGTAATTGTGAAAAGAGAGTAACTGCCATTAGTTGGTTCAGTTAGAATATAGTCAGAGAAATTGTTAGCGTTCGGGAGAATTTAACGAAATTAAAGAAGAGTAATTCAGTTAGAATAAAGAAATAGGATAGAGCAATTGTGATTAGTTGGTTCAGGAGAATTTAGCGAAAATAAGGAGAGTAATTGTTAGTCGTTCAATTGAATTTGAGTGAGTCTGATTTAAGTTGAGTTGATTTAAGAGAATTCGTTCAGTTGATTTAATTAGAATTTAAGTTAGGATTAGAGAATAATTGTTCGTTCCAGTTCGACTTTAAGAATTACGAGATATAAATGTTATTAGTCAGTTCGAATTATAAAATAATTGTTATTAGTCAGTTAGAATCAAAACAATAGTTGGCTCAAGTTTTTGTGTTAGAATTTCGAATTGTTAAACACGTCCGGACACACTGTTGTTTACACTGTTCAAATTAAATAAAGATTAAAACGAAAAATTATAGAAGTGTCGATCTTTGTAAAACCGGAATCACCCCAGCGGCCTGCCCGTTCATCAGCGGAGACCAACGTCAGGTGAGTTAACTTTAATTATTATTAATAATTAATAATTAAAATAATAAATAATATCAATGATTAGTATAATTCGTCATTAATTCCGCCTGTAATAATTATTTATAATATAATTGTTTATTCCAAACAATCCTCTCCCGTGCTAGTATTCCTGCGCATAGCAGGTTAGCCGAAACGTGGAGATTGTTGACCAGTGGCCTAAACTCCGATCAACGCTACATAATCTAACAAGAAATATCTAATTGAAACAGTCCTTAGACTGTTTCTGGTGGCAGCGACTACTACATTGTTTAAAATTTCAAAATTTGGATAGCGAAACGTAACAATACTATATAACGTAATACGTTATAACATAATACTATATAACGTTATACGCTATAACGTAATAGTATATAACGTTACACGTTATAACGTATTACTATATAACGTTATACGTTATAACGTAATACTATATAACGTTTTACGTTATAACCTAATACTATATAACGTTATACGTCATAATGATGGACTATATAACGTTATACGTTATAACGTAATACTATATAACGTTATACGTTATAACATAATACTATATAACGTTATACGCTATAACGTAATTGTATATAACGTTATACGACATAATGATGTACTATATAACGTTATACGTTATAACGTAATACTATATAACGTTATACGTTATAACGTAATACTATATAACGTTATACGTTATAACATAATACTATATAACGTTATACGCTATAACGTAATAGTATATAACGTTACACGTTATAACGTATTACTATATAACGTTATACGTTATAACGTAATACTATATAACGTTATACGGTATAACGTAATAGTATATAACGTTACACGTTATAACGTATTACTATATAACGTTATACGTTATAACGTAATACTATATAACGTTTTACGTTATAACATAATACTATATAACGTTATACGACATAATGATGTACTATATAACGTTATACGTTATAACATAATACTATATAACGTTATACGTTATAACGTAATACTATATAACGTTATACGTTATAACGTAATACTATATAACGTTATACGCTATAACGTAATAGTATATAACGTTACACGTTATAACGTATTACTATATAACGTTATACGTTATAACGTAATACTATATAACGTTATACGGTATAACGTAATAGTATATAACGTTACACGTTATAACGTATTACTATATAACGTTATACGTTATAACGTAATACTATATAACGTTTTACGTTATAACATAATACTATATAACGTTATACGTCATAATGATGTACTATATAACGTTATATGCTATAACGTAATACTATATAACGTTATACGTTATAACGTAATACTATATAACGTTATACGTTATAACTTAATACTATATAACGTTATACGTTATAACGTAATACTATATAACGTTATACGTTGTAACGTAATACTATATAACGTTATACGGTATAACGTAATAGTATATAACGTTACACGTTATAACGTATTACTATATAACGTTATACGTTATAACGTAATACTATATAACGTTTTACGTTATAACATAATACTATATAACGTTATACGTCATAATGATGTACTATATAACGTTATATGCTATAACGTAATACTATATAACGTTATACGTTATAACGTAATACTATATAACGTTATACGTTATAACGTAATACTATATAACGTTATACGTTATAACATAATACTATATAACGTTATACGCTATAACGTAATAGTATATAACGTTACACGTTATAACGTATTACTATATAACGTTATACGTTATAACGTAATACTATATAACGTTATACGTTATAACATAATACTATATAACGTTATACGCTATAACGTAATAGTATATAACGTTACACGTTATAACGTATTACTATATAACGTTATACGTAATAACGTAATACTATATAACGTTATACGCTATAAGGTAATAGTATATAACGTTACATGCTATAACGTAATACTATATAACGTTATACGTTATAACATAATACTATATAACGTTATACGTCATAATGATGTACTATATAACGTTGTACGTTATAACGTATTACTATATAACGTTATACGTTATAACGTAATACTATATAACGTATTGCGTTATAACATAATACTATATAACGTTATACGTCATAATGATGTACTATATAACGTTATATGCTATAACGTAATACTATATAACGTTATACGACATAATGATGTACTATATAACGTTATACGTTACAACGTAATACTATATAACGTTATACGCTATAACGTAATAGTATATAACGTTACACGTTATAACGTATTACTATATAACGTAATACGTTATAACGTAATACTATATAACGTTATACGCTATAAGGTAATAGTATATAACGTTACACGTTATAACGTATTACTATATAACGTTATACGTTATATCGTAATACTATATAACGTTATACGTTATAACGTAATACTATATAACGTTATACGCTATAACATAATACTATATAACGTTATACGTTATAACGTAGTAGTATATAACGTTACACGTTATAACGTATTACTATATAACGTTATACGTTATAACGTAATACTATATAACGTTATACGTTATAACATAATACTATATAACGTTATACGTCATAATGATGTACTATATAACTTTATATGCTATAACGTATTACTATATAGCGTTATACGTTATAACGTAATACTATATAACGTTATACGTTATAACGTAATACTATATAACGTTATACGTTATAACATAATACTATATAACGTTATACGTCATAATGATGTACTATATAACGTTATATGCTATAACGTAATAGTATATAACGTTACACGTTATAACGTATTACTATATAACGTTATACGTTATAACGTAATACTATATAACGTTATACGCTATAACGTAATAGTATATAACGTTACACGTTATAACGTATTACTATATAACGTTATACGTTATAACGTAATACTATATAACGTTTTACGTTATAACATAATACTATATAACGTTATACGTTATAACATAATACTATATAACGTTATACGCTATAACGTAATAGTATATAACGTTACACGTTATAACGTATTACTATATAACGTTATACGTAATAACGTAATACTATATAACGTTATACGCTATAAGGTAATAGTATATAACGTTACATGCTATAACGTATTACTATATAGCGTTATACGTTATAACGTAATACTATATAACGTTATACGTTATAACGTAATACTATATAACGTTATACGTTATAACATAATACTATATAACGTTATACGTCATAATGATGTACTATATAACGTTATATGCTATAACGTAATAGTATATAACGTTACACGTTATAACGTATTACTATATAACGTTATACGTTATAACGTAATACTATATAACGTTATACGCTATAACGTAATAGTATATAACGTTACACGTTATAACGTATTACTATATAACGTTATACGTTATATCGTAATACTATATAACGTTTTACGTTATAACATAATACTATATAACGTTATACGTTATAACATAATACTATATAACGTTATACGCTATAACGTAATAGTATATAACGTTACACGTTATAACGTATTACTATATAACGTTATACGTAATAACGTAATACTATATAACGTTATACGCTATAACGTAATAGTATATAACGTTACACGTTATAACGTATTACTATATAACGTAATACGTTATAACGTAATACTATATAACGTTTTACGTTATAACATAATACTATATAACGTTATACGTTATAACATAATACTATATAACGTTATACGCTATAACGTAATAGTATATAACGCTACACGTTATAACGTATTACTATATAACGTTATACGTAATAACGTAATACTATATAACGTTATACGCTATAAGGTAATAGTATATAACGTTACACGTTATAACGTATTACTATATAACGTTATACGTTATATCGTAATACTATATAACGTTATACGTTATAACGTAATACTATATAACGTTATACGCTATAACATAATACTATATAACGTTATACGTTATAACGTAGTAGTATATAACGTTACACGTTATAACGTATTACTATATAACGTTATACGTTATAACGTAATACTATATAACGTTATACGTTATAACATAATACTATATAACGTTATACGTCATAATGATGTACTATATAACTTTATATGCTATAACGTATTACTATATTGCGTTATACGTTATAACGTAATACTATATAACGTTATACGTTATAACGTAATACCATATAACGTTATACGTTATAACATAATACTATATAACGTTATACGTCATAATGATGTACTATATAACGTTATATGCTATAACGTAATAGTATATAACGTTACACGTTATAACGTATTACTATATAACGTTATACGTTATAACGTAATACTATATAACGTTATACGCTATAACGTAATAGTATATAACGTTATACGCTATAACGTAATACTATATAACGTTTTACGTTATAACATAATACTATATAACGTTATACGTTATAACATAATACTATATAACGTTATACGCTATAACGTAATAGTATATAACGTTACACGTTATAACGTATTACTATATAACGTTATACGTAATAACGTAATACTATATAACGTTATACGCTATAAGGTAATAGTATATAACGTTACACGTTATAACGTATTACTATATAACGTTATACGTTATATCGTAATACTATATAACGTTATACGTTATAACGTAATACTATATAACGTTATACGCTATAACATAATACTATATAACGTTATACGTTATAACGTAGTAGTATATAACGTTACACGTTATAACGTATTACTATATAACGTTATACGTTATAACGTAATACTATATAACGTTATACGTTATAACATAATACTATATAACGTTATACGTCATAATGATGTACTATATAACGTTATATGCTATAACGTAATAGTATATAACGTTACACGTTATAACGTATTACTATATAACGTTATACGTTATAACGTAATACTATATAACGTTATACGCTATAACGTAATAGTATATAACGTTACACGTTATAACGTATTACTATATAACGTTATACGTTATATCGTAATACTATATAACGTTTTACGTTATAACATAATACTATATAACGTTATACGTTATAACATAATACTATATAACGTTATACGCTATAACGTAATAGTATATAACGTTACACGTTATAACGTATTACTATATAACGTTATACGTAATAACGTAATACTATATAACGTTATACGCTATAACGTAATAGTATATAACGTTACACGTTATAACGTATTACTATATAACGTAATACGTTATAACGTAATACTATATAACGTTTTACGTTATAACATAATACTATATAACGTTATACGTTATAACATAATACTATATAACGTTATACGCTATAACGTAATAGTATATAACGTTACACGTTATAACGTATTACTATATAACGTTATACGTAATAACGTAATACTATATAACGTTATACGCAATAAGGTAATAGTATATAACCTTACACGTTATAACGTATTACTATATAACGTTATACGTTATATCGTAATACTATATAACGTTATACGTTATAACGTAATACTATATAACGTTATACGCTATAACATAATACTATATAACGTTATACGTTATAACGTAGTAGTATATAACGTTACACGTTATAACGTATTACTATATAACGTTATACGTTATAACGTAATACTATATAACGTTATACGTTATAACATAATACTATATAACGTTATACGTCATAATGATGTACTATATAACTTTATATGCTATAACGTATTACTATATAGCGTTATACGTTATAACGTAATACTATATAACGTTATACGTTATAACGTAATACTATATAACGTTATACGTTATAACATAATACTATATAACGTTATACGTCATAATGATGTACTATATAACGTTATATGCTATAACGTAATAGTATATAACGTTACACGTTATAACGTATTACTATATAACGTTATACGTTATAACGTAATACTATATAACGTTATACGCTATAACGTAATAGTATATAACGTTACACGTTATAACGTATTACTATATAACGTTATACGTTATATCGTAATACTATATAACGTTTTACGTTATAACATAATGCTATATAACGTTATACGTTATAACATAATACTATATAACGTTATACGCTATAACGTAATAGTATATAACGTTACACGTTATAACGTATTACTATATAACATTATACGTAATAACGTAATACTATATAACGTTATACGCTATAAGGTAATAGTATATAACGTTACACGTTATAACGTATTACTTTATAACGTTATACGTTATATCGTAATACTATATAACGTTGTACGTTATAACGTAATACTATATAACGTTATACGCTATAACATAATACTATATAACGTTATACGTTATAACGTAGTAGTATATAACGTTACACGTTATAACGTATTACTATATAACGTTATACGTTATAACGTAATACTATATAACGTTATACGTTATAACATAATACTATATACTGTCATACGTTATAACATAATACTATATAACGTTATTCGTCATAATGATGTACTATATAACGTTATATGCTATAACGTAATACTGTATAACGTTATACGTTATAACGTAATACTATATAACGTTATACGTTATAACATAATACTATATAACGTTATACGTCATAATGATGTACTATATAACGTTATATGCTATAACGTAATACTATACAACGTTATACGCTATAACGTAATAGTATATAACGTTACACGTATTAACGTATTACTATATAACGTTATACGTTATAACGTAATACTATATAACGTTATACGTTATAACGTAATACTATATAACGTTATACGTTATAACGTAATACTATATAACGTTATACGCTATAACATAATACTATACAACGTTATACGTCATAATGATGTACTATATAACGTTATATGCTATAACGTAATACTATATAACGTTATACGTTATAACGTAATAGTATATAACGTTACACGTTATAACGTATTACTATATAACGTTACACGTCATAATGATGTACTATATAACGTTATATGCTATAACGTAATACTATATAACGTTATACGTTATAACGTAATACTATATAACGTTATACGTTATAACATAATACTATATAACGTTATACGTCATAATGATGTACTATATAACGTTATATGCTATAACGTAATACTATATAACGTTATACGTTATAACGTAATACTATATAACGTTATACGTTATAACATAATACTATATAACGTTATACGTTATAACGTAATAGTATATAACGTTACACGTTATAACGTATTACTATATAACGTTATACGTTATAACGTAATACTATATAACGTATTACGTTATAACATAATACTATATAACGTTATACGTCATAATGATGTACTATATAACGTTATATGCTATAACGTAATACTATACAACGTTATACGCTATAACGTAATAGTATATAACGTTACACGTATTAACGTATTACTATATAACGTTATACGTTATAACGTAATACTATATAACGTTATACGTTATAACATAATACTATATAACGTTATACGTCATAATGATGTACTATATAACGTTGTACGTTATAACGTATTACTATATAACGTTATACGTTATAACGTAATACTATATAACGTATTACGTTATAACATAATACTATATAACGTTATACGTCATAATGATGTACTATATAACGTTATATGCTATAACGTAATACTATATAACGTTATACGACATAATGATGTACTATATAACGTTATACGTTACAACGTAATACTATATAACGTTATACGCTATAACGTAATAGTATATAACGTTACACGTTATAACGTATTACTATATAACGTAATACGTTATAACGTAATACTATATAACGTTATACGCTATAAGGTAATAGTATATAACGTTACACGTTATAACGTATTACTATATAACGTTATACGTTATATCGTAATACTATATAACGTTATACGTTATAACGTAATACTATATAACGTTATACGCTATAACATAATACTATATAACGTTATACGTTATAACGTAGTAGTATATAACGTTACACGTTATAACGTATTACTATATAACGTTATACGTTATAACGTAATACTATATAACGTTATACGTTATAACATAATACTATATAACGTTATACGTCATAATGATGTACTATATAACTTTATATGCTATAACGTATTACTATATAGCGTTATACGTTATAACGTAATACTATATAACGTTATACGTTATAACGTAATACTATATAACGTTATACGTTATAACATAATACTATATAACGTTATACGTCATAATGATGTACTATATAACGTTATATGCTATAACGTAATAGTATATAACGTTACACGTTATAACGTATTACTATATAACGTTATACGTTATAACGTAATACTATATAACGTTATACGCTATAACGTAATAGTATATAACGTTACACGTTATAACGTATTACTATATAACGTTATACGTTATAACGTAATACTATATAACGTTTTACGTTATAACATAATACTATATAACGTTATACGTTATAACATAATACTATATAACGTTATACGCTATAACGTAATAGTATATAACGTTACACGTTATAACGTATTACTATATAACGTTATACGTAATAACGTAATACTATATAACGTTATACGCTATAAGGTAATAGTATATAACGTTACATGCTATAACGTATTACTATATAGCGTTATACGTTATATCGTAATACTATATAACGTTATACGTTATAACGTAATACTATATAACGTTATACGTTATAACATAATACTATATAACGTTATACGTCATAATGATGTACTATATAACGTTATATGCTATAACGTAATAGTATATAACGTTACACGTTATAACGTATTACTATATAACGTTATACGTTATAACGTAATACTATATAACGTTATACGCTATAACGTAATAGTATATAACGTTACACGTTATAACGTATTACTATATAACGTTATACGTTATATCGTAATACTATATAACGTTTTACGTTATAACATAATACTATATAACGTTATACGTTATAACATAATACTATATAACGTTATACGCTCTAACGTAATAGTATATAACGTTACACGTTATAACGTATTACTATATAACGTTATACGTAATAACGTAATACTATATAACGTTATACGCTATAACGTAATAGTATATAACGTTACACGTTATAACGTATTACTATATAACGTAATACGTTATAACGTAATACTATATAACGTTTTACGTTATAACATAATACTATATAACGTTATACGTTATAACATAATACTATATAACGTTATACGCTATAACGTAATAGTATATAACGCTACACGTTATAACGTATTACTATATAACGTTATACGTAATAACGTAATACTATATAACGTTATACGCTATAAGGTAATAGTATATAACGTTACACGTTATAACGTATTACTATATAACGTTATACGTTATATCGTAATACTATATAACGTTATACGTTATAACGTAATACTATATAACGTTATACGCTATAACATAATACTATATAACGTTATACGTTATAACGTAGTAGTATATAACGTTACACGTTATAACGTATTACTATATAACGTTATACGTTATAACGTAATACTATATAACGTTATACGTTATAACATAATACTATATAACGTTATACGTCATAATGATGTACTATATAACTTTATATGCTATAACGTATTACTATATTGCGTTATACGTTATAACGTAATACTATATAACGTTATACGTTATAACGTAATACTATATAACGTTATACGTTATAACATAATACTATATAACGTTATACGTCATAATGATGTACTATATAACGTTATATGCTATAACGTAATAGTATATAACGTTACACGTTATAACGTATTACTATATAACGTTATACGTTATAACGTAATACTATATAACGTTATACGCTATAACGTAATAGTATATAACGTTATACGCTATAACGTAATAGTATATAACGTTACACGTTATAACGTATTACTATATAACGTAATACGTTATAACGTAATACTATATAACGTTTTACGTTATAACATAATACTATATAACGTTATACGTTATAACATAATACTATATAACGTTATACGCTATAACGTAATAGTATATAACGTTACACGTTATAACGTATTACTATATAACGTTATACGTAATAACGTAATACTATATAACGTTATACGCTATAAGGTAATAGTATATAACGTTACACGTTATAACGTATTACTATATAACGTTATACGTTATATCGTAATACTATATAACGTTATACGCTATAACATAATACTATATAACGTTATACGTTATAACGTAGTAGTATATAACGTTACACGTTATAACGTATTACTATATAACGTTATACGTTATAACGTAATACTATATAACGTTATACGTTATAACATAATACTATATAACGTTATACGTCATAATGATGTACTATATAACGTTATATGCTATAACGTAATAGTATATAACGTTACACGTTATAACGTATTACTATATAACGTTATACGTTATAACGTAATACTATATAACGTTATACGCTATAACGTAATAGTATATAACGTTACACGTTATAACGTATTACTATATAACGTTATACGTTATATCGTAATACTATATAACGTTTTACGTTATAACATAATACTATATAACGTTATACGTTATAACATAATACTATATAACGTTATACGCTATAACGTAATAGTATATAACGTTACACGTTATAACGTATTACTATATAACGTTATACGTAATAACGTAATACTATATAACGTTATACGCTATAACGTAATAGTATATAACGTTACACGTTATAACGTATTACTATATAACGTAATACGTTATAACGTAATACTATATAACGTTTTACGTTATAACATAATACTATATAACGTTATACGTTATAACATAATACTATATAACGTTATACGCTATAACGTAATAGTATATAACGTTACACGTTATAACGTATTACTATATAACGTTATACGTAATAACGTAATACTATGTAACGTTATACGCAATAAGGTAATAGTATATAACCTTACACATTATAACGTATTACTATATAACGTTATACGTTATATCGTAATACTATATAACGTTATACGTTATAACGTAATACTATATAACGTTATACGCTATAACATAATACTATATAACGTTATACGTTATAACGTAGTAGTATATAACGTTACACGTTATAACGTATTACTATATAACGTTATACGTTATAACGTAATACTATATAACGTTATACGTTATAACATAATACTATATAACGTTATACGTCATAATGATGTACTATATAACTTTATATGCTATAACGTATTACTATATAGCGTTATACGTTATAACGTAATACTATATAACGTTATACGTTATAACGTAATACTATATAACGTTATACGTTATAACATAATACTATATAACGTTATACGTCATAATGATGTACTATATAACGTTATATGCTATAACGTAATAGTATATAACGTTACACGTTATAACGTATTACTATATAACGTTATACGTTATAACGTAATACTATATAACGTTATACGCTATAACGTAATAGTATATAACGTTACACGTTATAACGTATTACTATATAACGTTATACGTTATAACGTAATACTATATAACGTTATACGCTATAACGTAATAGTATATAACGTTACACGTTATAACGTATTACTATATAACGTTATACGTTATAACGTAATACTATATAACGTTTTACGTTATAACATAATACTATATAACGTTATACGTTATAACATAATACTATATAACGTTATACGCTATAACGTAATAGTATATAACGTTACACGTTATAACGTATTACTATATAACGTTATACGTAATAACGTAATACTATATAACGTTATACGCTATAAGGTAATAGTATATAACGTTACATGCTATAACGTATTACTATATAGCGTTATACGTTATATCGTAATACTATATAACGTTATACGTTATAACGTAATACTATATAACGTTATACGTTATAACATAATACTATATAACGTTATACGTCATAATGATGTACTATATAACGTTATATGCTATAACGTAATAGTATATAACGTTACACGTTATAACGTATTACTATATAACGTTATACGTTATAACGTAATACTATATAACGTTATACGCTATAACGTAATAGTATATAACGTTACACGTTATAACGTATTACTATATAACGTTATACGTTATATCGTAATACTATATAACGTTTTACGTTATAACATAATACTATATAACGTTATACGTTATAACATAATACTATATAACGTTATACGCTCTAACGTAATAGTATATAACGTTACACGTTATAACGTATTACTATATAACGTTATACGTAATAACGTAATACTATATAACGTTATACGCTATAACGTAATAGTATATAACGTTACACGTTATAACGTATTACTATATAACGTAATACGTTATAACGTAATACTATATAACGTTTTACGTTATAACATAATACTATATAACGTTATACGTTATAACATAATACTATATAACGTTATACGCTATAACGTAATAGTATATAACGCTACACGTTATAACGTATTACTATATAACGTTATACGTAATAACGTAATACTATATAACGTTATACGCTATAAGGTAATAGTATATAACGTTACACGTTATAACGTATTACTATATAACGTTATACGTTATATCGTAATACTATATAACGTTATACGTTATAACGTAATACTATATAACGTTATACGCTATAACATAATACTATATAACGTTATACGTTATAACGTAGTAGTATATAACGTTACACGTTATAACGTATTACTATATAACGTTATACGTTATAACGTAATACTATATAACGTTATACGTTATAACATAATACTATATAACGTTATACGTCATAATGATGTACTATATAACTTTATATGCTATAACGTATTACTATATTGCGTTATACGTTATAACGTAATACTATATAACGTTATACGTTATAACGTAATACTATATAACGTTATACGTTATAACATAATACTATATAACGTTATACGTCATAATGATGTACTATATAACGTTATATGCTATAACGTAATAGTATATAACGTTACACGTTATAACGTATTACTATATAACGTTATACGTTATAACGTAATACTATATAACGTTATACGCTATAACGTAATAGTATATAACGTTATACGCTATAACGTAATAGTATATAACGTTACACGTTATAACGTATTACTATATAACGTAATACGTTATAACGTAATACTATATAACGTTTTACGTTATAACATAATACTATATAACGTTATACGTTATAACATAATACTATATAACGTTATACGCTATAACGTAATAGTATATAACGTTACACGTTATAACGTATTACTATATAACGTTATACGTAATAACGTAATACTATATAACGTTATACGCTATAAGGTAATAGTATATAACGTTACACGTTATAACGTATTACTATATAACGTTATACGTTATATCGTAATACTATATAACGTTATACGCTATAACATAATACTATATAACGTTATACGTTATAACGTAGTAGTATATAACGTTACACGTTATAACGTATTACTATATAACGTTATACGTTATAACGTAATACTATATAACGTTATACGTTATAACATAATACTATATAACGTTATACGTCATAATGATGTACTATATAACGTTATATGCTATAACGTAATAGTATATAACGTTACACGTTATAACGTATTACTATATAACGTTATACGTTATAACGTAATACTATATAACGTTATACGCTATAACGTAATAGTATATAACGTTACACGTTATAACGTATTACTATATAACGTTATACGTTATATCGTAATACTATATAACGTTTTACGTTATAACATAATACTATATAACGTTATACGTTATAACATAATACTATATAACGTTATACGCTATAACGTAATAGTATATAACGTTACACGTTATAACGTATTACTATATAACGTTATACGTAATAACGTAATACTATATAACGTTATACGCTATAACGTAATAGTATATAACGTTACACGTTATAACGTATTACTATATAACGTAATACGTTATAACGTAATACTATATAACGTTTTACGTTATAACATAATACTATATAACGTTATACGTTATAACATAATACTATATAACGTTATACGCTATAACGTAATAGTATATAACGTTACACGTTATAACGTATTACTATATAACGTTATACGTAATAACGTAATACTATGTAACGTTATACGCAATAAGGTAATAGTATATAACCTTACACATTATAACGTATTACTATATAACGTTATACGTTATATCGTAATACTATATAACGTTATACGTTATAACGTAATACTATATAACGTTATACGCTATAACATAATACTATATAACGTTATACGTTATAACGTAGTAGTATATAACGTTACACGTTATAACGTATTACTATATAACGTTATACGTTATAACGTAATACTATATAACGTTATACGTTATAACATAATACTATATAACGTTATACGTCATAATGATGTACTATATAACTTTATATGCTATAACGTATTACTATATAGCGTTATACGTTATAACGTAATACTATATAACGTTATACGTTATAACGTAATACTATATAACGTTATACGTTATAACATAATACTATATAACGTTATACGTCATAATGATGTACTATATAACGTTATATGCTATAACGTAATAGTATATAACGTTACACGTTATAACGTATTACTATATAACGTTATACGTTATAACGTAATACTATATAACGTTATACGCTATAACGTAATAGTATATAACGTTACACGTTATAACGTATTACTATATAACGTTATACGTTATATCGTAATACTATATAACGTTTTACGTTATAACATAATGCTATATAACGTTATACGTTATAACATAATACTATATAACGTTATACGCTATAACGTAATAGTATATAACGTTACACGTTATAACGTATTACTATATAACATTATACGTAATAACGTAATACTATATAACGTTATACGCTATAAGGTAATAGTATATAACGTTACACGTTATAACGTATTACTTTATAACGTTATACGTTATATCGTAATACTATATAACGTTGTACGTTATAACGTAATACTATATAACGTTATACGCTATAACATAATACTATATAACGTTATACGTTATAACGTAGTAGTATATAACGTTACACGTTATAACGTATTACTATATAACGTTATACGTTATAACGTAATACTATATAACGTTATACGTTATAACATAATACTATATAACGTTATACGTCATAATGATGTACTATATAACTTTATATGCTATAACGTATTACTATATAGCGTTATACGTTATAACGTAATACTATATAACGTTTTACGTTATAACATAATACTATATAACGTTATAAGTTATAACGTAATACTATATAACGTTACACGTTATAACGTAACACTATATACTGTCATACGTTATAACATAATACTATATAACGTTATTCGTCATAATGATGTACTATATAACGTTATATGCTATAACGTAATACTGTATAACGTTATACGTTATAACGTAATACTATATAACGTTATACGTTATAACATAATACTATATAACGTTATACGTCATAATGATGTACTATATAACGTTATATGCTATAACGTAATACTATACAACGTTATACGCTATAACGTAATAGTATATAACGTTACACGTATTAACGTATTACTATATAACGTTATACGTTATAACGTAATACTATATAACGTTATACGTTATAACGTAATACTATATAACGTTATACGTTATAACGTAATACTATATAACGTTATACGCTATAACATAATACTATACAACGTTATACGTCATAATGATGTACTATATAACGTTATATGCTATAACGTAATACTATATAACGTTATACGTTATAACGTAATAGTATATAACGTTACACGTTATAACGTATTACTATATAACGTTACACGTCATAATGATGTACTATATAACGTTATATGCTATAACGTAATACTATATAACGTTATACGTTATAACGTAATACTATATAACGTTATACGTTATAACATAATACTATATAACGTTATACGTCATAATGATGTACTATATAACGTTATATGCTATAACGTAATACTATATAACGTTATACGTTATAACGTAACACTATATAACGTTATACGTTATAACATAATACTATATAACGTTATACGTTATAACGTAATAGTATATAACGTTACACGTTATATCGTATTACTATATAACGTTATACGTTATAACGTAATACTATATAACGTTATACGTTATAACATAATACTATATAACGTTATACGTCATAATGATGTACTATATAACGTTGTACGTTATAACGTATTACTATATAACGTTATACGTTATAACGTAATACTATATAACGTATTACGTTATAACATAATACTATATAACGTTATACGTCATAATGATGTACTATATAACGTTATATGCTATAACGTAATACTATATAGCGTTATACGTTATAACGTAATACTATATAACGTTATACGTTATAACGTAATACTATATAACGTTATACGTTATAACATAATACTATATAACGTTATACGTCATAATGATGTACTATATAACGTTATATGCTATAACGTAATAGTATATAACGTTACACGTTATAACGTATTACTATATAACGTTATACGTTATAACGTAATACTATATAACGTTATACGCTATAACGTAATAGTATATAACGTTACACGTTATAACGTATTACTATATAACGTTATACGTTATAACGTAATACTATATAACGTTTTACGTTATAACATAATACTATATAACGTTATACGTTATAACATAATACTATATAACGTTATACGCTATAACGTAATAGTATATAACGTTACACGTTATAACGTATTACTATATAACGTTATACGTAATAACGTAATACTATATAACGTTATACGCTATAAGGTAATAGTATATAACGTTACACGTTATAACGTATTACTATATAACGTTATACGTTATATCGTAATACTATATAACGTTATACGTTATAACGTAATACTATATAACGTTATACGCTATAACATAATACTATATAACGTTATACGTTATAACGTAGTAGTATATAACGTTACACGTTATAACGTATTACTATATAACGTTATACGTTATAACGTAATACTATATAACGTTATACGTTATAACATAATACTATATAACGTTATACGTCATAATGATGTACTATATAACTTTATATGCTATAACGTATTACTATATAGCGTTATACGTTATAACGTAATACTATATAACGTTATACGTTATAACGTAATACTATATAACGTTATACGTTATAACATAATACTATATAACGTTATACGTCATAATGATGTACTATATAACGTTATATGCTATAACGTAATAGTATATAACGTTACACGTTAGAACGTATTACTATATAACGTTATACGTTATAACGTAATACTATATAACGTTATACGCTATAACGTAATAGTATATAACGTTACACGTTATAACGTATTACTATATAACGTTATACGTTATAACGTAATACTATATAACGTTTTACGTTATAACATAATACTATATAACGTTATACGTTATAACATAATACTATATAACGTTATACGCTATAACGTAATAGTATATAACGTTACACGTTATAACGTATTACTATATAACGTTATACGCTATAACATAATACTATATAACGTTATACGTTATAACGTAGTAGTATATAACGTT
The DNA here is from genome assembly GCF_024516045.1 of Bombus affinis. Classification (NCBI taxonomy): domain Eukaryota; kingdom Metazoa; phylum Arthropoda; class Insecta; order Hymenoptera; family Apidae; genus Bombus; species Bombus affinis. Next base: position 94,143 of record NW_026109070.1, read on the forward strand.
ACACGTTATAACGTATTACTATATAACGTTATACGTTATAACGTAATACTATATAACGATATACGTTATAACATAATACTATATAACGTTATACGTCATAATGATGTACTATATAACTTTATATGCTATAACGTATTACTATATAGCGTTATACGTTATAACGTAATACTATATAACGTTTTACGTTATAACATAATACTATATAACGTTATAAGTTATAACGTATTACTATATAACGTTACACGTTATAACGTAACACTATATACCGTCATACGTTATAACATAATACTATATAACATTATGCGTCATAATGATGTACTATATAACGTTATATGCTATAACGTAATACTATATAACGTTATACGTTATAACGTAATACTATATAACGTTATACGTTATAACATAATACTATATAACGTTATACGTCATAATGATGTACTATATAACGTTATATGCTATAACGTAATACTATATAACGTTATACGCTATAACGTAATAGTATATAACGTTACACGTATTAACGTATTACTATATAACGTTATACGTTATAACGTAATACTATATAACGTTATACGTTATAACGTAATACTATATAACGTTATACGTTATAACGTAATACTATATAACGTTATACGCTATAACATAATACTATACAACGTTATACGTCATAATGATGTACTATATAACGTTATATGCTATAACGTAATACTATATAACGTTATACGTTATAACGTAATAGTATATAACGTTACACGTTATAACGTATTACTATATAACGTTACACGTCATAATGATGTACTATATAACGTTATATGCTATAACGTAATACTATATAACGTTATACGTTATAACGTAATACTATATAACGTTATACGTTATAACATAATACTATATAACGTTATACGTCATAATGATATACTATATAACGTTATATGCTATAACGTAATACTATATAACGTTATACGTTATAACATAATACTATATAACGTTATACGTCATAATGATGTACTATATAACTTTATATGCTATAACGTATTACTATATAGCGTTATACGTTATAACGTAATACTATATAACGTTATACGTTATAACGTAATACTATATAACGTTATACGTTATAACATAATACTATATAACGTTATACGTCATAATGATGTACTATATAACGTTATATGCTATAACGTAATAGTATATAACGTTACACGTTATAACGTATTACTATATAACGTTATACGTAATAACGTAATACTATATAACGTTATACGTTATAACATAATACTATATAACGTTATACGTTATAACATAATACTATATAAAGTTATACGCTATAACGTAATGGTATATAACGTTACACGTTATAACGTATTACTATATAACGTTATACGTAATAACGTAATACTATATAACGATATACGCTATAAGGTAATAGTATATAACGTTACACGTTATAACGTATTACTATATAACGTTATACGTTATATCGTAATGCTATATAACGTTATACGTTATAACGTAATACTATATAACGTAATACGTTATAACATAATACTATATAACGTTATACGCTATAACGTTATAGTATATAACGTTACACGTTATAACGTATTACTATATAACGTTATACGTTATAACGTAATACTATATAACGTCTTACGTTATAACCTAATACTATATAACGTTATACGTCATAATGATGGACTATATAACGTTATACGTTATAACGTAATACTATATAACGTTATACGTTATAACGTAATACTATATAACGTTATACGTTTTAACATAATACTATATAACGTTATACGTCATAATGATGTACTATATAACGTTATATGCTATAACGTAATAGTATATAACGTTACACGTTATAACGTATTACTATATAACGTTATACGTTATAACTTAATACTATATAACGTTATACGCTATAACGTAATAGTATATAACGTTACACGTTATAACGTATTACTATATAACGTTATACGTTACAACGTAATACTATATAACGTTTTACGTTATAACCTAATACTATATAACGTTATACGTCATAATGATGGACTATATAACGTTATACGTTATAACGTAATACTATATAACGTAATACGTTATAACATAATACTATATAATGTTATACGCTATAACGTAATAGTATATAACGTTACACGTTATAACGTATTACTATATAACGTTATACGTTATAACGTAATACTATATAACGTTTTACGTTATAACCTAATACTATATAACGTTATACGTCATAATGATGGACTATATAACGTTATACGTTATAACGTAATACTATATAACGTTATACGTTATAACGTAATACTATATAACGTTATACGTTATAACATAATACTATATAACGCTATACGTCATAATGATGTACTATATAACGTTATATGCTATAACGTAATAGTATATAACGTTACACGTTATAACGTATTACTATATAACGTTATACGTTATAACGTAATACTATATAACGTTATACGCTATAACGTAATAGTATATAACGTTACACGTTATAACGTATTACTATATAACGTAATACGTTATAACGTAATACTATATAACGTTTTACGTTATAACATAATACTATATAACGCTATACGTTATAACATAATACTATATAACGTTATACGCTATAACGTAATAGTATATAACGTTACACGTTATAACGTATTACTATATAACGTTATACGTAATAACGTAATACTATATAACGTTATACGCTATAAGGTAATAGTATATAACGTTACACGTTATAACGTATTACTATATAACGTTATACGTTATATCGTAATACTATATAACGTTATACGTTATAACGTAATACTATATAACGTTATACGCTATAACATAATACTATATAACGTTATACGTTATAACGTAGTAGTATATAACGTTACACGTTATAACGTATTACTATATAACGTTATACGTTATAACGTAATACTATATAACGTTATACGTTATAACATAATACTATATAACGTTATACGTCATAATGATGTACTATATAACTTTATATGCTATAACGTATTACTATATAGCGTTATACGTTATAACGTAATACTATATAACGTTATACGTTATAACGTAATACTATATAACGTTATACGTTATAACATAATACTATATAACGTTATACGTCATAATGATGTACTATATAACGTTATATGCTATAACGTAATAGTATATAACGTTACACGTTATAACGTATTACTATATAACGTTATACGTTATAACGTAATACTATATAACGTTATACGCTATAACGTAATAGTATATAACGTTACACGTTATAACGTATTACTATATAACGTTATACGTTATATCGTAATACTATATAACGTTTTACGTTATAACATAATACTATATAACGTTATACGTTATAACATAATACTATATAACGTTATACGCTATAACGTAATAGTATATAACGTTACACGTTATAACGTATTACTATATAACGTTATACGTAATAACGTAATACTATATAACGTTATACGCTATAAGGTAATAGTATATAACGTTACACGTTATAACGTATTACTATATAACGTTATACGTTATATCGTAATACTATATAACGTTATACGTTATAACGTAATACTATATAACGTTATACGCTATAACATAATACTATATAACGTTATACGTTATAACGTAGTAGTATATGACGTTACACGTTATAACGTATTACTATATAACGTTATACGTTATAACGTAATACTATATAACGTTATACGTTATAACATAATACTATATAACGTTATACGTCATAATGATGTACTATATAACTTTATATGCTATAACGTATTACTATATAGCGTTATACGTTATAACGTAATACTATATAACGTTTTACGTTATAACATAATACTATATAACGTTATAAGTTATAACGTAATACTATATAACGTTACACGTTATAACGTAACACTATATACTGTCATACGTTATAACATAATACTATATAACGTTATTCGTCATAATGATGTACTATATAACGTTATATGCTATAACGTAATACTATATAACGTTATACGTTATAACGTAATACTATATAACGTTATACGTTATAACATAATACTATATAACGTTATACGTCATAATGATGTACTATATAACGTTATATGCTATAACGTAATACTATATAACGTTATACGCTATAACGTAATAGTATATAACGTTACACGTATTAACGTGTTACTATATAACGTTATACGTTATAACGTAATACTATATAACGTTATACGTTATAACGTAATACTATATAACGTTATACGTTATAACGTAATACTATATAACGTTATACGCTATAACATAATACTATACAACGTTATACGTCATAATGATGTACTATATAACGTTATATGCTATAACGTAATACTATATAACGTTATACGTTATAACGTAATAGTATATAACGTTACACGTTATAACGTATTACTATATAACGTTACACGTCATAATGATGTACTATATAACGTTATATGCTATAACGTAATACTATATAACGTTATACGTTATAACGTAATACTATATAACGTTATACGTTATAACATAATACTATATAACGTTATACGTCATAATGATGTACTATATAACGTTATATGCTATAACGTAATACTATATAACGTTATACGTTATAACGTAATACTATATAACGTTATACGTTATAACATAATACTATATAACGTTATACGTCATAATGATGTACTATATAACTTTATATGCTATAACGTATTACTATATAGCGTTATACGTTATAACGTAATACTATATAACGTTTTACGTTATAACATAATACTATATAACGTTATAAGTTATAACGTAATACTATATAACGTTACACGTTATAACGTAACACTATATACTGTCATACGTTATAACATAATACTATATAACGTTATTCGTCATAATGATGTACTATATAACGTTATATGCTATAACGTAATACTATATAACGTTATACGTTATAACGTAATACTATATAACGTTATACGTTATAACATAATACTATATAACGTTATACGTCATAATGATGTACTATATAACGTTATATGCTATAACGTAATACTATATAACGTTATACGCTATAACGTAATAGTATATAACGTTACACGTATTAACGTGTTACTATATAACGTTATACGTTATAACGTAATACTATATAACGTTATACGTTATAACGTAATACTATATAACGTTATACGTTATAACGTAATACTATATAACGTTATACGCTATAACATAATACTATACAACGTTATACGTCATAATGATGTACTATATAACGTTATATGCTATAACGTAATACTATATAACGTTATACGTTATAACGTAATAGTATATAACGTTACACGTTATAACGTATTACTATATAACGTTACACGTCATAATGATGTACTATATAACGTTATATGCTATAACGTAATACTATATAACGTTATACGTTATAACGTAATACTATATAACGTTATACGTTATAACATAATACTATATAACGTTATACGTCATAATGATGTACTATATAACGTTATATGCTATAACGTAATACTATATAACGTTATACGTTATAACGTAATACTATATAACGTTATACGTTATAACATAATACTATATAACGTTATACGTTATAACGTAATAGTATATAACGTTACACGTTATAACGTATTACTATATAACGTTATACGTTATAACGTAATACTATATAACGTTATACGTTATAACATAATACTACATAACGTTATACGTCATAATGATGGACTATATAACGTTATACGTTATAACGTAATACTATATAACGTTATACGCTATAACGTAATAGTATATAACGTTACACGTTATAACGTATTACTATATAACGTTATACGTAATAACGTAATACTATATAACGTTATATGCTATAACGTAATACTATATAACGTTATACGACATAATGATGTACTATATAACGTTATACGTTACAACGTAATACTATATAACGTTATACGCTATAACGTAATAGTATATAACGTTACACGTTATAACGTATTACTATATAACGTAATACGTTATAACGTAATACTATATAACGTTTTACGTTATAACATAATACTATATAACGTTATACGTTATAACATAATACTATATAACGTTATACGCTATAACGTAATAGTATATAACGTTATACGTTATAACATAATACTATATAACGTTATACGCTATAACGTAATTGTATATAACGTTATACGACATAATGATGTACTATATAACGTTATACGTTATAACGTAATACTATATAACGTTATACGTTATAACGTAATACTATATAACGTTATACGTTATAACATAATACTATATAACGTTATACGCTATAACGTAATAGTATTTAACGTTACACGTTATAACGTATTACTATATAACGTTATACGTTATAACGTAATACTATATAACGTTATACGACATAATGATGTACTATATAACGTTATACGTTACAACGTAATACTATATTAACGTTTATACGTTGTATCGTAATACTATATAACGTTATACGTTATAACATAATACTATATAACGTTATACGTCAAAATGATGTACTATATAACGTTATACGTTATAACGTAATACTATAAAACGTTATACGTTGTAACGTAATACTATATAACGTTATACGTTATAACATAATACTATATAACGTTATACGTCATAATGATGTACTATATAACGTTGTACGTTATAACGTATTACTATATAACGTTATACGTTATAACGTAATACTATATAACGTATTACGTTATAACATAATACTATATAACGTTATACGTCATAATGATGTACTATATAACGTTATTTGCTATAACGTAATACTATATAACGTTATACGACATAATGATGTACTATATAACGTTATACGTTACAACGTAATACTATATAACGTTATACGCTATAACGTAATAGTATATAACGTTACACGTTATAACGTATTACTATATAACGTAATACGTTATAACGTAATACTATATAACGTTTTACGTTATAACATAATACTATATAACGTTATACGTTATAACATAATTCTATATAACGTTATACGCTATAACGTAATAGTATATAACGTTATACGTTATAACATAATACTATATAACGTTATACGCTATAACGTAATTGTATATAACGTTATACGACATAATGATGTACTATATAACGTTATACGTTATAACGTAATACTATATAACGTTATACGTTATAACATAATACTATATAACGTTATACGCTATAACGTAATTGTATATAACGTTATACGACATAATGATGTACTATATAACGTTATACGTTATAACGTAATACTATATAACGTTATACGTTGTAACGTAATACTATATAACGTTATACGTTATAACATAATACTATATAACGTTATACGTCAAAATGATGTACTATATAACGTTATACGTTGTAACGTAATACTATATAACGTTATACGTTATAACATAATACTATATAACGTTATACGCTATAACGTAATAGTATATAACGTTACACGTTATAACGTATTACTATATAACGTTATACGTTATAACGTAATACTATATAACGTTATACGACATAATGATGTACTATATAACGTTATACGTTACAACGTAATACTATATACGTTATACGTTGTAACGTAATACTATATAACGTTATACGTTATAACATAATACTATATAACGTTATACGTCAAAATGATGTACTATATAACGTTATACGTTATAACGTAATACTATATAACGTTATACGTTGTAACGTAATACTATATAACGTTATACGTTATAACATAATACTATATAACGTTATACGTCATAATGATGTACTATATAACGTTATATGCTATAACGTAATACTATATAACGTTATACGTTATAACGTAATACTATATAACGTTATACGTTATAACTTAATACTATATAACGTTATACGTCATAATGATGTACTATATAACGTTATATGCTATAACGTAATACTATATAACGTTATACGTTATAACGTAATGCTATATAACGTTATACGTTATAACGTAATACTATATAACGTAATACGTTATAACATAATACTATATAACGTTATACGCTATAACGTTATAGTATATAACGTTACACGTTATAACGTATTACTATATAACGTTATACGTTATAACGTAATACTATATAACGTCTTACGTTATTACCTAATACTATATAACGTCATACGTCATAATGATGGACTATATAACGTTATACGTTATAACGTAATACTATATAACGTTATACGCTATAACGTAATAGTATATAACGTTACACGTTATAACGTATTACTATATAACGTTATACGTAATAACGTAATACTATATAACGTTATACGCTATAAGGTAATAGTATATAACGTTACACGTTATAACGTATTACTATATAACGTTATACGTTATATCGTAATACTATATAACGTTATACGTTATAACGTAATACTATATAACGTTATACGCTATAACATAATACTATATAACGTTATACGTTATAACGTAGTAGTATATAACGTTACACGTTATAACGTATTACTATATAACGTTATACGTTATAACGTAATACTATATAACGTTATACGTTATAACATAATACTATATAACGTTATACGTCATAATGATGTACTATATAACGTTATATGCTATAACGTAATAGTATATAACGTTTACACGTTATAACGTATTAATATAACGTTATACGTTATAACGTAATACTATATAACGTTATACGCTATAACGTAATAGTATATAACGTTACACGTTATAACGTATTACTATATAACGTTATACGTTATATCGTAATACTATATAACGTTTTACGTTATAACATAATACTATATAACGTTATACGTTATAACATTATACTATATAACGTTATACGCTATAACGTAATAGTATATAACGTTACACGTTATAACGTATTACTATATAACGTTATACGTAATAACGTAATACTATATAACGTTATACGCTATAACGTAATAGTATATAACGTTACACGTTATAACGTATTACTATATAACGTAATACGTTATAACGTAATACTATATAACGTTTTACGTTATAACATAATACTATATAACGTTATACGTTATAACATAATACTATATAACGTTATACGCTATAACGTAATAGTATATAACGTTACACGTTATAACGTATTACTATATAACGTTATACGTAATAACGTAATACTATATAACGTTATACGCAATAAGGTAATAGTATATAACCTTACACGTTATAACGTATTACTATATAACGTTATACGTTATATCGTAATACTATATAACGTTATACGTTATAACGTAATACTATATAACGTTATACGCTATAACATAATACTATATAACGTTATACGTTATAACGTAGTAGTATATAACGTTACACGTTATAACGTATTACTATATAACGTTATACGTTATAACGTAATACTATATAACGTTATACGTTATAACATAATACTATATAACGTTATACGTCATAATGATGTACTATATAACTTTATATGCTATAACGTATTACTATATAGCGTTATACGTTATAACGTAATACTATATAACGTTATACGTTATAACGTAATACTATATAACGTTATACGTTATAACATAATACTATATAACGTTATACGTCATAATGATGTACTATATAACGTTATATGCTATAACGTAATAGTATATAACGTTACACGTTATAACGTATTACTATATAACGTTATACGTTATAACGTAATACTATATAACGTTATACGCTATAACGTAATAGTATATAACGTTACACGTTATAACGTATTACTATATAACGTTATACGTTATATCGTAATACTATATAACGTTTTACGTTATAACATAATGCTATATAACGTTATACGTTATAACATAATACTATATAACGTTATACGCTATAACGTAATAGTATATAACGTTACACGTTATAACGTATTACTATATAACATTATACGTAATAACGTAATACTATATAACGTTATACGCTATAAGGTAATAGTATATAACGTTACACGTTATAACGTATTACTTTATAACGTTATACGTTATATCGTAATACTATATAACGTTGTACGTTATAACGTAATACTATATAACGTTATACGCTATAACATAATACTATATAACGTTATACGTTATAACGTAGTAGTATATAACGTTACACGTTATAACGTATTACTATATAACGTTATACGTTATAACGTAATACTATATAACGTTATACGTTATAACATAATACTATATAACGTTATACGTCATAATGATGTACTATATAACTTTATATGCTATAACGTATTACTATATAGCGTTATACGTTATAACGTAATACTATATAACGTTTTACGTTATAACATAATACTATATAACGTTATAAGTTATAACGTAATACTATATAACGTTACACGTTATAACGTAACACTATATACTGTCATACGTTATAACATAATACTATATAACGTTATTCGTCATAATGATGTACTATATAACGTTATATGCTATAACGTAATACTGTATAACGTTATACGTTATAACGTAATACTATATAACGT